>NC_090767.1:50721308-50724156 GCF_036898095.1 Palaemon carinicauda | reverse complement strand
AAAAACTAAAACAGAAGACCTTGACACGTTCTGTTTTGGAAGCTCCTGTCTCAGACCAGAATCGTTTTGCTTCGTGAGGTTCACCTATAAGATATCGGAGGTCAGAGGTCAAAGTTCAAAGGATGTAACATTAGGTGTTAACAAGGTCTCTGAAATGCATAAGTGAGCCCAAGACAAATTTGCAAGTCTCGATGAAGTTTTTGTTGACAAACAACAACAACTAACTTTACCTCTTCTTCTTCTTCTTTATGATATCTGGTATAAACACAACTGGTTTACCTAAAATGGGCCAGATTTCAACACTATAGAACCTTTCCTCAGGTGGGGATCCTGAGTCTTGGGACCAACATTGACAGACGCCATAAAGAAAACATTTTCCTATATGTCAAAAACTGAAATACCATAAAGAGGTTATGCTCTACCTGCACTGAATGGCCTCCCTGCCCCAGGGCAGAGCCTTCTTTGTCAGGGTTCCTTAATTCGATCATAGAAAAGTATCACTTATTATATTCTTAAGAATCTTCCTCTCTCACATTCTCAGATTATCCTCATGGGAAGAACTCTCTCACTTTCCCTTTTCTTACCACTCAAAGGACAATGTCCAGGTCTCCTCTCCACCCATGCTAGGACCAGGGAGGGCTCAGGGAATGGCTGCTGATGACTCAGCACATAGAGACATACCTATAGGCTCCCCCAAACCTCCCATCTCTATCTCAGATGGAAAGTGAAGTTGATGTTCACTGCTGGAAGATATTGGGTTTAACTAGGTGTTGAACTCCTGACCCACATATTGCAAGTCATAGAGGTTTCCAGTAAGTAGGCTACCACAGACTTGAGAAGAGTTTCCTTTGGTCAAAATGAAGAGTAATATGATTTTAAATACTGTTTTGTTCCTCTGATTGTGTAAAGAAGGTCTCATTAAGAAGTAGAAGAGAGAGACGAGATCAAGGAAAGTAATGAGAGTTTTCTATCTCTCCACAAACACAAGTCTCTTCACAATTCACTTCCTTCAAAAACAGATTCTCTCTTAAAAGGAGATGAAGCTTTTGGTTATCATCAAACCAGGTTTTTGTGACGCCAGATTAAATACTGTTAAATAATGTACCCTGAGGAACTTCCTTCTCTAAACAAGAGTTTCGCAATTAATAGTATATTAATCTCTTCATCATGATTTGTTAATTTGCTGTTAGGGGAATAAATTGAGAGAGAGAGAGAGAGAGAGAGAGAGAGAGAGAGAGAGAGAGAGAGAGAGGGAGGGGAGGGAGAGAGAGAGACTGACTACCTCTCAGCAGATTACTATTCCCTGTCGCAGCATCTTCCTCCTTCATCTCCCGACATCTCTTCCCCAGCATCCGGGACCTTCAATATTCATGTCCTCAACAGACACACAGACAGAGAGACAAAAATCTGTACCTGAATCTGCTGTTTCAGTATTTTCTCTCTTTCTTCGTCTGATTTCGGTTTGTTGTTTCGCCCCAAATCGACTTCAAGCTAGACTAAGGAAATTAGCGGTCTCTTGCAGGAAATGAAGCCTTAGGAAATGTGTATTTATATATGCAGAGATAGAGTGAATCTCTCTCTCTCTCTCTCTCTCTCTCTCTCTCTCTCTCTCTGGATGAATTATCTTTTGAACAAGTGCATTACTTTGTGCTTTGCTCTGAGATGAGGGGAATGAAGTTAACGAAGACAGCTCAGTTAATGAATACTTCTGTTAATGAAGACCCAATTTAATGAAAACCTCAGCTGATGAAGACCTCAGTTAACGCAGACCTCACATGATTAAGATCTTCGTTAAAGATGACCAAATTTACTGAAGAAATTGAAAATCTAAGTAATAATTCGGAAGATGGATTCTACTGGAAGAGAGAGAAGAAGAAGAAGAAGAAGAAGAAACCTTCCCTTGGATCTGCGAGTCTACCCAGAAGCCCCTTCGACTCAGAGTCTTAACTGCAATACGAACTTCCAAGGGTAAACAGTCCTTCCGAGGGAATCCTCTGAGGTGGGAAATGCCTACAGGTAGATTCTAACCTAAGAGGAGAGAATGAAGAAGCCTTTGATGACATCCCCTTAGTGGTCAGTGGGTATCGATTCTCTCTTTCCTAATAAGAGGAGAAAAAGAAAAAGATTCAGGGACTTGGATCTTCTTTACTTACTTGACTCTAAGAAGAAGAAGAGGAAGAAGAAGAAGAAAAAAAAAGAAGAAGAAAAAGAAGCAGCAGCAGTTAGAATGAGCCTTTCGTTCAAACGCCCAATGAGTCAACGCTGGTCACAGCTAATGAGAAAGTGTGTCTGCAAAAGATAATATTTATTCAAAAGAAAAGTTGAACAGAAGATGAAGTGAAAATTGAAGGGATGAATTTTAAAAGAAAAATCTTTCATTTTTATCTATGAAAAAGAAGAAGAAGAAGAAGAAGAAGAAGTAGTTCCAATGTTTACATGCAAGACAAAAGGTGTAGAAATGCATAGCACCGTTCTCTAAGAGTAAAATTAAGAAAAATGTTTAGACAACCTGAATAGAAGAATAGGATGTGAGAAAGGCAGACAAAAATATGATCTTAAAGAATATAAGAAGAGACGTGAAAGAGGCAGAAATGCCACAAAGATATTTGGGGAAGAGTTAATGAGACGTAGGAAACGGTTCCGGTAGACATTATTTTGGCGCCAAAAGACTATGATGAATCGCTTGCATGAATAAAAAGGACCCATTAAGGAGAGAGAGAGAGAGAGAGAGAGAGAGAGAGAGAGAGAGAGAGAGAGAGATACTCCCAACACATTGACCCGTAAAAAAATCCCTCTTTTTATAGAGACAAAATTTCTGTCATTCTGACTTCCAAAATATAACAAAAAT
>NC_090767.1:50711308-50718808 GCF_036898095.1 Palaemon carinicauda | reverse complement strand
AAAACAATAGTGTCGACATGGGCGCACTTGCGTTGTTCCATCTTTTTCTTCTTCCCAGCTGGTTCCCATTTTTATATGAGGTTACCGTTGCGGATGAGCCATTTCCATCTTTTTCTATTCTGCGCTTCTGCCTCATCAATCCCCTTCTCCTGTAAGTCTCCTCTCACACAGTTCTCCATCTCTTTCTTGGTCTCCCTCTTCTTCTTCTTCCTTGAACCCTCCATCTCCATAGTATGTCTCCCAACGTGGTCCTCATCTCTCCTCATCAGGTGTCCATACCATCTCAGCCTCCCTTCCTGCACTTTCTTTGATATTTCCACCACCTTTGTCGACCCCCCTTATGTAGTCTTTTTTTATCCGATCCTCTCTTGTCACCCCAGATATCCACCTAAGCATTCTCATTTCTGCCACATCCATCTTCTTCTTCCTCTGTCTTCCTCATGCTTGTTGTGTCCGTTCCATACAGCATTGCTGTTCTTACCACTGTCTTATGAAATTTTCCTTTCTTTTGTCACAAAGAACTCCTGAGGCTGCTCTCCAGTTGTTCCAGCCTGCCTGTACCCGATGTTTAACTTCATCTTCCATACCTCCTCCAGCGTTAACAAAGGATCCCAAATACTTAAACTTATCAACTCTCTTTATCTGTTCTCCCCTAAGATGAATACTTTCTCTATCATCCCCCTCACTGGTGGTACACATATATTCTGTCTTAGATCTACTTATTCTCATTCCTCTGTCCTCCAGTACTTTCCTCCACCTTTCCAATTTCATTTCCAGATCTTCCCTGCTCTCTGCGCACAGAACAATATCATCTGCATACAATATGTTCCATGGTGCTGCCTCCCTTACCTCTTCTATTAAAACGTCCATCACTATGTTAAAGATAAATGGGCTCAGAGCTGACCCTTGGTGTAATCCTACTCTCACCTCAAAACCCTCTGTCTCCCCAGCACTGCTCCTCACTCCAGTAAATACATTACGGTACATCTCTTGTATCAGTTGAACGTAATTCCCTGGCACCCTCATCTCCCTCAGACTCCTCCATACCTCTTGTCTTGGGACTTGGTCATAAGCCATTTCAAGGTCAATGAATACCACATGCAGGTCTCTTTGCTTTTCCCGGAATTTCTCCATTAGTTGCCTCAGACAAAATACACCATCTGTTGTTCCCCTCCCCTTCATGAATCCCATCTGCTCTTTACCTATTTCTACTTCTTCTCTTAGTCTGGCATCTATCATCCTTTCCAGTATCTTCAAAGTGTGGGACATCAATTTTAATACCTCTGTAATTCCCACACTCTGGGACATCCCTTTCCCTTTAAAGATTGGGATCATTATACTCCCACGCCACTCATTTGGTATCTTTTCCTGCTCAAAAATCTTATTATGAGATCGTACAGTATATCCACTCCTTCATCTCCTAATGCTTTCCATGCCTCCACAGGAATCATGTCTGGTTCAGTTGCCTTCCCATTCTTCATCTTCCTCAGTGCATTTATTACCTCTTGCCTAAAGAAACTTATTACCATGCCAAAATTCACCAGTCCATCCTCTCTTAATAATCTATCATTTTCTTCATTCAACAGCTGTTCGAAATATTCTTTCCATCTCTTTACAATGTCTTCCTCCTTTCTAAGTACTACACCATCTTGAGTCTTTTATTTGTTTGATGTGTGTAATATCTTTGGGTGCTCTTATTTCTAGTCTTCGATAGCTTGATCATCTTGTTTAATCCTTCCTTTGTACCCAGCTCATTATACACAACATCATATGCCTTAGCTTTAGCTTGGGTTACTACCTTCTTCACCACCTTGTTTTTCTCTTTGAACCTCTCTCTTTCTTCCCCTGACTGTGACTCTTCCCATCTCTTCTTTGCCTCCTTCTTATCTTTTACAACTTTCCCAATTTCTTCACTCCACCACCAACTCTCCTTTTCTTCACATATGATACCAGATGTCTCTCCTAGCAGCTCCTTTCCATGTCTTCTCATTACTGCTGCATTTCGTGTCCACCATTCTTGAACATCTTCAATTCCTCTATCAATATCCTCCAAAACCCTTCGCTTAAACTCTCTCATCTTATCTCCTTCTCTCACTAGTTTGTACCATTTAATTTTCCGTATCCCTTTAGCTTTAGCTTTTCTTTCCCTTTTTAGGCCTAAGTCCATACATAACAGTCCGTGTTGGGGGGCTACATGGTAACCTGAGATAACCTTGCAGTTCTTGACCTCCACCAGCTTTATCCTTTTATACAGGAAGTAGTCTATCTGGGAGTATCTTCCCCCACTCCTATAAGTTATTAGGTGTTCCCTTTTCTTCTTAAAGAATGTGTTTACTATTGCCATGTCAAATGACACAGCAAAGTCCAAAACACTCTCTCCTTCTGGGTTTCTCTCCCCAATTCCATGGCCCCCATGCACCTGACCAATTACCTCATTCTCACTTCCAACATGGCCATTCAAATCTGCCCCCACTATGACCCTCTCCTGTTCTTCCAGTTCTTGCATTACTCCATCCATGTCTCTCCAGAAATTTCCCTTCTCTTCTGTGCAACCAACTTGGGGTGCATATGCACTTATGATATTAAGAATCTCTCCTCCACAACACATCTTCAATCTGATGATACGGTCATTCTTTCTATGCACCTCTATCACTGCATTTTTCAGCTCACCAGACAGTACTATGCCAACTCCATTCCTACCTTGTTTATCTGCTCCGCTGTAATATAGCTTATATCCATCACCTAACTCTTTAGCTTTATTTTCCTTCCACCGTGTTTCCTGCACACACATAGCATCTACTCTCTTTTCCCTCATTTAGTCAGCCACTTCTCTACCTCTCCCAGTCATGGACCCAACATTAAGCTGACATTCTCTGAGTCCAAAGTGAGCTCGCTTCTTTAGCTGCACCCGCTCCTGATGCAGTAGCCCTCGCCTTATCACAGAGTTAGGGCGATGTCTCTGTGCGTCGTTTACGGAGTACGCCCTAGCATTACCTCTTTCCCTATTTCGGCTCATTCCATTTAAGGTTTTGGCACAGGTTTTTTACGGCTGGATGCCCTTCCTGACACCAACCCTCCCTATTTATCCGGGCTTGGGACAGGCACCCATTGGTGGGCTAGGGGTTGTTCCATATCCGTTTCCAATTGATAGTCGCTCGACTTGCGTTTGATGTCACGATCGATTCTATAATGGGATGAGTCTGGCCGGCACCGCTCTTCCGCCTCCTGGCGCACCGCGTTCACGCGATATTCGCGCTGCCGCTCCGATGAGTCGTCATGCTGGCGCTTAGCGCCTGCCTGGCACTGCTGGCGACGCTCAGCTCCTTCATCAATTAACTCCTGAGGCTTGTCATGTTGCCGCTCAGGCTCCGCTTGCGCCCCGCGCCTGCTTCCATCCTGCCGCTTCGCGGCTCGCTCCGCCATTTGGCGAACGCTATCACGCTTGGACTGAATATCGCCTGAATGCTCCTTTGCTATTTGTTGTGAAAGAGCTCTGCCGAGACAAATCTACTCCAACCTTCCGCCTCACTGCCAACAACCGGTCGATAACATCGACGAGAGCTATTGTTTCATGTTCAACAACATATTCCACTTTGGATCGTTTTGAGGAGATAATTGTACAGCCTTTTCTATAGCGAATTCGTCCTCTTCATCGCTCTCCAATCCTTTACCCCTTTCGGGAGAAGAATCCCAGTCCGAAGGAAGAGGCGGAGCATGAATCGTCACACCCGAACCAGAAATTAACTCCGCATCCGAATCCATTACTCTATCCCATCGGAACCCACATTCAAGCGCTTCGCAGGAGAACACTCGTCAAGGGACCGAAAACGTTCAGGTGTTTCCTAATGACTACAACCCGGCTGTTGCCAGGGAGGGAAACGTGCGGCTGTTCCACCGACTGTACTTTCCTCTTAACCGGCCTAGATTCTTTACGCCACCTATCATCACGTGACCCCTCATCTGAAGAGGGAGACAAAGAACTAACCTCACTTTTTCTATGGTGAGGGTGAGCGCCCTGAGCTACGCCATCAGGATCACTCGAAGGAACGTCTACGCGACTGATGAAGCCTGTCGTTCCCTTTCACCCTTCGACATATCTTCTCCCCTTCCGGAGCCTGACAGAGGTCTTAGGTTAGGGCGAACGACAGGATCGCGCTAGGCGCGCCCTCTACAGCACTTAACACATTTGTTTAACTTTTAACACTTGATTCGGATCACTAGTCCGACCACTTTTAAGTAAATTAATATCTGATATCATTTGTTTTTTGTCCGCTGCTAAAGATTCAACCCTCACACCGAGAGCCTGAATTGCGGGAGAACATATCCCTCATCGTATATATATATATATATATATATTATATGATATTCCATAGCATAGGTTATTGAAGGTCAGAATTGATTCCCAAAATGACATCCTTACAGAAAATCGTCCTTCTCAGAACAACACTCAAATATTCACAGCAAAATCTTCCTGAAAATCTTTCAATTAAATGTAATTTCAGGAAGGATTTGAGCATTTTAGGTCTTAAGTATCAACTCAACAAAGACTTTTCCCATTCTGGAGTCGATGATGACAAAGCCTCTCTTCTATGACTTTCAATTTGTCAAGAGTCTTCGAACTGTTTCAATGAGTAATTTACATAATAGTTAATATTTTCAACAAAAATCATGTACAAGATTGATTAAAATTATATAACATTAATAATAATAACATATTTCTTCACTTCTATTGTTTCTGATCGTGTCAGGAGCATAAATGCTCAATGCTTAATCTATTCGGTGTCCCTCTGAGTTGTATTCCAACTGGAATTCTGATTGGGAATCATTAAAACAGGAATTCATTTCCACATGAGTTGAAAACCGAATTCAAAACACTGGGAATTGTTGATGATACCTGCGTTGGGAATACAATTCCTATTGGATTTCTACGTTGGCTTTTTGGCGGGCAAGAAATGAACGGTGTTAGAGAGAGAGAGAGAGAGAGAGAGAGAGAGAGAGAAGAGAGAGAGGAGGGGGGGGGATAATGAAGAAATGGAGGAAAGGAAAAGAAGACAGATAATGAATAGGCCTATTCGAACTGGCTCTACCTGGTGATCTGTTGGATGGGGATTCGAAAACAGCTTAAACATGATAGTTTCTTGTAGTGTCTGGAACCTCACCATCCTTTTGTGCTAAGGTTGGATGTGGGAATTGAAGGAACCTATATATTTATGTACCGAGCTCTCAGAAGCCATTGCCGGGCAAATTTCGTTGGCAATTGGCCCACCACATTGCACTTACAGTACTCCTGCCGTATATCGCGGTATGCATTTGGTGAATTATGTGAATATATTCAAGCCTGGAATGGGTGGGTCGTTGCTGAATAATTTAATTTTGCTGCAAACTTTGACTATGGAATTTGGGGCTGAGTTAATCCAAGCGGGAAATAAGTTTAAATAACCTTTTGTTCAATATGCAGCAGCAGAGAGAGAGAGAGAGAGAGAGAGAGAGAGAGAGAGAGAGGTGTCTGTCTGGATACTCGCTAAGAAGTGTATTTTACCTCTCTCTCTCTCTCTCCCCTAACACCAGACCACAAAGGTTTGTAGCAAGTTTCATTCATTGACCTCATCTGAACCAACATCTTTCAACACTAAACAAAACTTCCCTTATCCAAAGATAACTGATAACTGAAGATAACTCGAAACTCTTCTCCTTTAAGATTACTCCTAAGTGTTATCAAAGATAACATCAGAGGAAGAAGAGTCTCTCTCTCTTGGAGCCTCGTGGCAGAAGAAGAAGAGGAATCCCCAAGAGGACTGGAGGAGACTCTTAAAGACTTTTGGATCCTCTTGGAGACTCTTGTGTCTTCAAGAGGATCTCAACTGCATATGATCAAGTCAAAAAAGATTTCTTTCTTTTTTGGTCATTTTGTTAATGCCTCCATCGACCACTGATGCCTAAGGTGTGTGTACAACTCCCATCAAATGGCTTTCTTTAATTCCCATAAACATACAGCTAGTAATTTAAGGTCAACTGTAAGTCATAGATTGGATCCAGCCTCATTTAATTGAAATCTTAACCCCTTTATTGGTAAGGGAAATGACTTATGATAAAAGAATGGGGCTAATATACGGTTGGCCACAGGTATTTCTGTCACACCTCGCTCAGAGGAAGTGTACCCTCTCACACATCACTGAGCGTAGAGTTCCTGTCTGTCGCTCCGCCCCACCATATCAGCCATCTCTCCCTGCACTATCTGTTTGGTTACTCTCCACACAGCAAGGGTGTGACAAGGTGCTCTCTACCATAGGAAGAGATATGGCATCCTCATCTAACCTTAGATTGACTTACTCTCAAGTTGCTGAATTTAGGTTAAAATCTGAATCTTTTGATTCATATAAAGGCTGTTTTAAACCCCACTCTCTTATCAGTCATTGCTCGTAATGCTACTGGAAGATAGAAAGATCCCTCCTAAGGGGGTTAAAGGATAAATATCGCCTATTAAATGTCCTCTAGAACTTGTCTAGTCAGATGATTCAATTGTAGTTTATCAATTTCATCTATCTGGTGTCACTCTTGATGCATAGTTGCATGTTAGGGAAATAGAGAGAGAAGTTTTGATAAATAAAACCACATTGTACACACACCATAAGCAGTAATACAAAATAAACCATTAATTAAATCTCAGACATTATCAAATATTTGTTATTGTCAAAGATTTTTTTACCAATTTCCACTTATATCATGAATAGGTATTTACATTGTCAGGGGGTAGATTGGTTGCTGATGAGTTATCTGTATAGGTATGATTAGTATCAGATGCCTTTAAAGAAATCTACTGCACAGGGTTCTCATCCTGAATATAAAAGCTACGACGACTGGTGAAAAAATAATATCAAGACTTCAACAACCACAGGAATATTTTTAAAGTAACAACAACTACAGTAATGAATGAAACACATTATGAAGGGACTGTGGTCATTAGATAAAACTAATTGCCAGTTATATGATGTTTTCATTAAGAGCTAAAATCTCTCTTGATTGAACCAAAGTTTCGACCTTTTGTGGTTTTGAAGGTAGGGAAGAAAAATGATATGCTACTCATGATATGAAACTGATGGACATTCTTAGGTATTATGAGGAATTTAGGAGGATTTCAGGCTTAAACTTATGACAAAATTGATTTGCTGTTAAACACACACACACACACACACACACACATATATATATATATATATATATAAATATATATATATATATATATATATATATATATTCCTTTTTTAGTGGAGATAACTTGGCGTAGTTAAAGGGAACCCATACTAGGATGGTTTGATGTAAACAACTCAGAAGAAATTCTCCCACCATTACCAATCTACATCAGGGATGAAAACTGGCAGAACCAAGGACATTTCTGAGGCGTTTGTCCTGCAGTGGATTGAAATGGCTGCATTTGTAGTTGTATGTTTATGTATGTGTATGTATATATATAAATACATATATACATATATATATATATAT
>NC_090767.1:50683808-50691308 GCF_036898095.1 Palaemon carinicauda | reverse complement strand
AGTGTCCATGAAATCACTATGTATCACATGAGGGTCAACACAGGCACCCGTAGAGTTAAAGTCCCAAGTAACTCGCTGTTCTATGCAGAGTTAAACTGCAGGTTTCATAACACTACCTGCGGCTACCACGAAATGTTTGACTTCATGCACTTGCTTCGCATAGTGCTTGAAGAAAACGCGCAAAGATTTCCATCCTGTGAAGCTCTTGAGGCTTTCGAAATCCATACTCTAGAAGAAATTCAGAGAAGATGCGACTTTTCTAGGATCGTGACCTGCGGGTGTACTGTCAGGATCCGCTCTGCGAATGAAGTAGGTGATTTTCGCTCTTAGTTGTTTCAGTGACAGGTCGCTACCCCGATGTTTCTCCTTTGAAGAGTTGGCCTCCACCAAAGTCTGAAATTCTTCGAAGATAGACCTTGAGACTCTCTACTGGGCATAGAGAGACATCTTCCTTCAGGGGGCAGATTCTCCAGGGGCCCCATCTCTTGGTGGGTAATTCGTTTTTTGCGAGAAACGTCGGATCAGGGAAGAGGGTAACTTCTCCTGAATCTGTGAACAGGATATGACCCTCGTCTCTTGATAATGCCACTATTTCGCTGACTCAGGCTCCCGAGGCGAGAGCAAAAAGGAATATAACTTTTTGAGTCAGATCCTTGAGAGGGCAGGAATCGTTGTCCAAGTTAGAGGCAAAATGGAGCACCTTGTCCAGGGACCAGGAGATTAGGTTTTGGTGGAGGTGCTAGGCGTAGTCGAGCGCATGCCTTTGGTAGTTTATTGAAGATATCGCTGGACAGATCAATCTGGAAGGCGTACAGTATTGGTCTAGTCAAAGCCGATTTGCAGGTAGAAATCGTGTTGGATGCTAAGCCTTGTCCATGAAAGTGAATGAAGAAGGACATGCAAAAATCAATGGTGATTTACGTAGGGTTTTTTGCTTTGACGAACGAGACCCACTTTCTCCAGGATGATTTGTATTGCCGTCGTGTGGATTTGGTCTTGTATTCCTCGAGGAAGTCTAGACTTTTCTTCGAGATCCCAAACCTTTTCTTTGCGGCTAGGGAGAGAAAATCATGAGATGAAGGTCCCTGACTTTCAGTGATGAAGCGAAGACAGTCGACTTCTCTACTTGCTGAGAGAGAACTGGGGCCCGGGAGGGGGATCAGCTTGGGCTGCAGCCTCCAGGACCAGGGTGGGTACCAGTTGCTCCGGGGCCACTTGGGAGCCACTAGGGCCGCTGTCCCTTTGAATGTTCTCAGTTTGGAGAGGACTTTCGGAAGAAGGTTAGTGGGAGGGAACAGGTATATCCTGGAGCATCTATTCCAATCCAGTGACATGGTGTCCACTGCTTTTGCCTTGGGGTCCTCGTACGGGGCCACATAACGAGGAAGTTGATTGTTGTCGCTCGTTGCGGAGAGATCGATCTGAAGTTCCGGGACTTGGCGAGAGATGAAGGAGAATGACCTTGCGTCTAGAGACTATTCCGACTCTATTGGGTTTGTCCGTGATAGAGCGTCCGCCGTCACATTGTGGAATCCTTGTAGGTGAACTGCAGACAGGTGCCATTTCTTCTTTTCTGCCAGACGGAAGATCGAAAGAAGTACCTGATTTATCTGGGGCGATCTCGAGCCATGACGATTGAGACATCTGACTACCACCGAGTTGTCCAGAGTCAGACGGATGTGGATCGAGGGAGGCGGAGAGAGTTTCTTCAGAGTGAGAAGGACCCGCCATGGCCTCCAAGATGTTGATGTGAAACGTCTTGAATAGGGGACACCATGTCCCTTGAGCCTGTTGTTGGTGGGAGTGACCTCCCCAACCCTCCAGCAAAGCGTCCGTGTGGATGTTGAGGGATGGAGGTGGGTGTTGAAGAGGAATGGACCTTTTCAGGGCCTCTGCTTCCGACCACGGCTTTAAGAGTAACAGAAGTCTGTTTGGGAGCCGTCTCTTGAGGTCTCTTCGAGTGATGGATGCAGAACGTCTCCAGACTCCCGCGGCATCCTTTAGCTGTGCACGAAGCACTGGGTTTGTCACAGAGGCGAACTGTAGAGAGCCTAGAACTTGTTCCCTGCTGTCGTCTTGAGATCCTTTTGGATTTTAGCAGTTTTTTGACAGACCCTGCTATTTCCTTCCTTTTCTTCTGTGGTAGGGAAAGGCGGTGTGACTGAAGATCCCAATGGATTCCCAACCATTGGAACTTCTGAGCTGGAGAGAGGCGAGATTTCTTGGTGTTTATCTTGAATCCCAGGTGTTCTAGGAACTGGGTGACTTTGTTGCAGGATCGTACACAATCTTCGGGCGATGTCGCCCAGACCAGCCAGTCGTCTAGGTAGGTCATCACCTGGACGCCGCGAAGGCGGAGCTGTTGAACGATGGCGTCTGCCAGCTTGGTGAAGATCCGTGGGGCAGGTTGAGCCCGAAGGGCATGGCCCTGAAGGCATAACTTTTCCTTTGGAGTCAAAATCCTAGGTAGGAGGAAGCGTGATGGTTCATTGGAACGTGCCAGTAGGCATCCACCAGGCCTATAGAGACCGTGTAGGACCCTTGAGCCAGGAGGGGTCCGTATTTGTTGAAGAGTCAGCATCTTGAACTTGTTGTTCGCAATGAACTTGTTGAGGGGGGATAAGTCTAGAATGGACTCTTGAGTTTGTCGGAGTCCTTCTTGGGGACGCAAAATAGTCTCCCTTGGAACCTGGTTGACTTTACCCTCCTTATCACCTTCTTGTTCAAGAGTTCTAGGACATATTCTTCCAGGAGGGGGTTGACTGTTGGAAGAATTGCTGGAAGGCTGGGGGTGATTGAGTCCAGCTCCAGCCTAGTCCCTTCTTGACGATGCTGTGTGCCCAGGGATCGAAGGTCCAACGATCCTGGAATTGGCGGAGTCTTCCTCCCACCGGAAGCACTTCATTGCTTCTGGCTTCCCGAGGGTTTGCTACCTCGGCCGCTAGCTCCCCTTCCTCCTCTGCCTCTGGAGGGACGGCGAGACACATCTATGCCTGAGCCTCTGCTTGAGCCTCTACCTTTGGGACGAAAGGTAGTGGTTTGCTGCTCAAATGCAGGGGTGAAGACCGGTGACTGCGATAGAACCGGTTGGGTGACCAGCTGAAAGGTCTGTTGTGGCTGAGCTGCCACTTGGGGAGTAGCGGAACCCGGAAACTGCCGTCTCTGTTGAAGTTGCTGGGGTTTTGGTTTCTGAGGTTTCCTCTTAGGTTGAGGGCCGTCGTCCTGAGAGGATTTCCTTTTCTTCGACATGCCCCACTTATGGAGGCGATCTCTTTCACTAGGGAGGAGGGAAACAGGTGTTTACCCCAGATGTTGGAGGAAATCAGCCTCCGGGGTTCGTGTCTCACTGTAGCGCTCACGAACACGAATTCACGACAGGCTCTGCGAGCCCTAGTGAAGCTGTACAGATCCTTCATGACCCGCTGCCAAATGCGTTTTGGCAAGGACCATGTAGAAGTCTGGGACCCTAGTGTCACCGGCCATGACTTCAAGCTGTACCTGGAGGGACATAGATGCGGCAAGCCTTTCCTTCGTATCATGTTCCCTACGAAGGAGGTGATCGTTGAGGTTTTGAGAGGTCCTCATGAAACTGACGACCAGCAACGTCAGGGTCTAGCTTTCCCACTGTGAATGTCGACTGGACGTCTTTCCAGTGCCTATCATCAAGGGGAGTAGTCAGGGAGAATGTCCTGCACTCCTCCAGTACAGGGCAAGGTTTCCCTTCTTCCACTGCTTTCAGTACCCGCAGTGAAGGCCTTTTTGAGAAAGGGGGAAGGTCGCATTGTCCGGTGCGACAAAGGTTGGGTGCTTTTTACTAAGCGCCGGCAACTTTGAATTGGTGAAGCCCCTACTCTTCACCGTGTTGGCTAGCATATCCTGGGCCTTCGAGAGATCGAACACAATTACCTCCTTCAGTTCGGTCTCTTCTTTAGAGGCGGGTTTGGACCTGAGTCGGACATAACAGTCCGGATAAGCTTCAAAGTTCGGGAAGAACTCCACTTCTTCCAACGCGATTGAGCCGACCTTCTCACTGATGAAGATCTTGCCCGTGGTGATGGGCATGTGCTCGGCATACCTCCATGGGTTAGTATCCGAGCAGGCAGGGAGGTCCTTTACTGAAATCCTTTTCGGTTGCTTAGAACTTCCGAGGTTAGACTTGAAAAGCTCATGGGTCTCGCGAAGTTTCTTATCCATGAGAGCTTCAAGCATCGTGAAGATCTCCTGAGTGCCTGATGGGATAGGGTCCGGGGGTGGCGGACGTTGAAGGAAGGGATTCCTCGGTCGGTGTAGGAGTTGGTGCAGGGGTAGAAGTGGGAGCGACCTCTTGCTCCGAATCAGGGTATTCCACCTGATCTTCCTCATAGTCGAGCTCCTCGCCCATGCGGTTCCTCTCCGTAGTTTCCGACACTTCCGACATACGTTCCACGTTGTCGGAATCTAGACGGCACTCATGCATGGACTGGGCCATGACAACATCAGGTTCCACCACTATCTGGATGGTAGGAATCTGATCACTAGGGACCACTGAGTCTTTCGATGCCTTCGGGAATAGCAAGGCCCTCAAATCTTCGGTAGCGAGATACGGTCCGGTGGCGTTCTTTTGGAAGCCACGCACCCACTTGCGTAGCTTCTCCCGAGCGTTGTCCTTTACCTCCGCTGAAGGAGGATCGTCGAACGCTTCAACCAGACGACTCTTGCAGACTGTACAGTGCTGCGGGTCCCAGTATTCCAGGTCGCCTTTCTTGGCGGCGCAGGGGGCGTAGGTCCGACACGCCTTGTGCCGTAGAAGTCCGGGAGCTTCACTCCACAGAAGTTGTGGTCACACTTCATATACTCCTCCTGTAAAAGAAAGAGACCATGAGTATATGGAAGGCATAAGAATGACTCACATTACTCTAAGGTTAAATTTTAAGTAGTCAAAATTTCACCTAACATTTAATTAATTCATGAATATTGTAATGTTTGAGAAAAGGAGCGGGAAAGGAAGTAGATAGACACATACTTCTGAATCCCGCCCAGCCATATCATTAGGCAATTTCATTTGTGACCGAGGGACACAAAACGGAAATCCGCATGGATCACCGTGGTGGGTAGAAGCTAAGTTCTAGCAGAGATTGCCTGCGAGGTGTATCAGGGACTGAGACCACTCAGTTCCTTGGGTTAAAGGGGTAGTGGGAGACCCCGTATAGATCTAGGTTCCGGCAACCGACCGTGCTAAGACACACAGAGTATGCTGGAAATTGTAATGTGCAAGAAGACAGCACAGCCACTAGTAGAATGGTAAGACAATACTTATACATAGAAGTGGCTAAGCCATCTGGCTGCAGTGTAGGACTGTCGGCATGTTGTCGACAGGTAGAAGAAGGGGGTGCAAGTCCCCTTGGTGCTTCTGGAGGGCGCCGTCAGGCCAGCGGCACGCCGGAGGCCGCTCCAGCAGGGTGTAAGGCATTAAGGCAGACACATTGAGAATCTAAGCATAATACCAACTTGGCGACCGCCGGCACAGCGGCGGAACGCCGGCGGGAGGCGGAGGCTCCGGCAGCCGAAGGCTGACGGCTTGGTGATCAGTTCATAAGATAATGCAGTATATGGTAGTATACCCAGACCGCCGGCAAGCAATGCCGGCACGCCGGAGGCCGGCCGAAGGTCGGACAACCGAAACTAGGTAAGGGAGGAGTGGGCCATCGGTTGTATGCCGACGGACGGCGGCAGCCCCCCGGCACACGGAAGGCTGACGACTTAGAGGAGGGAAGGTATCTTATGAGAGAGAGTCACCAAAGGGTAGGGCGATATCGCCGGCAGTAGAGGCGGCAAGGGACCGGCGCCAGGGTAGATAGAGAGACAGATAAGGAGGGACTGGAGGGGTAAGACCACATACCCCTCAGGCATCCCTCCGGAGAGTGTACCCATGATAGGAGTAGGTCCTCCTAGCATCCAATGGCAGGGGGCCGGCAGCCGGCCGGGTGCCAGGGTAACCCAAGGGAGGGTTAGAGTACACTCAGGAGGGGGAACCCCCTGTTGGACAAATCACTGCCAGTGGCTACCCCCATAGAACGCTATGAAGGGTATATGTACCAGAGCGACCTGCTCAACAGGAGATCAAGATAGCCCTATCACTCCACCCAAGGGAGGAGTTGTAGGACTAGGGACAGATGTGTATAGGCCAGCCTATGTATGGGCTAGCCTACACCAAAGGGATAGGTGGGGAGGGAGAAGAAGAGGGGTCTTCCATAGGGGAGGCTCTGTACAAGAACGGCTACCAAGGAAAGGGAGGACGCTCCCTAGCCTAGGGTAGGTAACCAGAATGAGAACGGTGCAAGAGTACCGTCTCAAACTATAAAAGTACAGAACTAGCGGCCCCCCACCCAAGGCCTAACCTAGATAAGGAGTGTTAATTCCCATGCTAGGTAGGCTGAAAGACACATCGCAAGTTGCATAGAAGGGTAAGTAACCTAACCATAAGCAACTGAGGAAGGACAGAGCCGTTCCTCTTTCTCGGTCACAACCCTAAGGGGGATCATTCCCTTAAGGTAGACAGAGAAGCGATAAATACTCTGATTGTGGACAAGATTCCCCTATATAGAAGGGGAAGCATGGCCACACAGAGGGAATGCCCGTAGGCAGGGGATGATGGGAGCATATAGGGGTTCCTACATTTAGGTTAGGATAGAAAGGTACGCAATCAAACCGGTCCACTATATGGTCCCTGAAGGCGAAAAAACACATGCATCACAGTTAACAGTATGATAAATAATGCCACTATCTTCATAACTTAACCTAGGATCACTGGAATATATCATGCATGAACACAAGTGCTAGGCAATCTAGCCTAGGGGGCTAAGCTAGCAATCTAGTATGGCGTCAAGCGATGACCGGATAATAGAGCGTTAAAACACGATATATGAAGTTCCTAGCTATGAAGACTAAATAACTGACAATATCAATTAGTTAAGAGGCCGGAAAAAGCTGTTCTGACTAGCTAAATAAGGCATGCAAGAGAACAGCGACGCCATAAAGTGGCGTGTCCGGTAGCAGCACAGCTCCGACACAAAACACGAAATATTACGAAAAGTATAAGTTACTTTACGCCAGAGCTTATTTAAACAATACTGGGACCTGGTACTCAACTTTACAGAAGAAGGCGAGGCTGAAGGTAGAGACATAACGGCGATGCAAGTCGATGAAAATCGCACAAGGGGAAATCCGTCTAAGCAAGGTAGCTACAAGCAGAAGGATGGGGACGGACGTGACGTCATTTAGCAATGGCGCCCGTTTGTTTACGTTTCGAGTACCAAAAGTAGCCACGGACGAGTGTAGCTGTGGAACGGCTCCCCATTTATTCTCCACCTTTCCATATCGAAGTGTTAACTCTATATGGGGTGCAGATAGCTATGTGGCATGTTAATACATGCGTCCCCTGTTGATATACGATGTCTTAAAGGGAAACCTTTAGGATACTCGCACCAGAAGTAAGAATTCTGTGATAACCTGTGGTTTAAT
>NC_090767.1:50676095-50678308 GCF_036898095.1 Palaemon carinicauda | reverse complement strand
AAATAACAATTATCTGTATTCAGCGAATCCAGGCAGGTAGTTCAACCTTTGACCTACCTGATCACAATCATGCCCTATAAGGTATGGGATATGCCTACGATAGGAAATAAAAGTGTGTATGACCTACACCTAACTCCAGTTGGATCATTCAAGTCCTCTACGATCTGTACACCATCCAGGTAACTAACTAAGTAACTACCTGCAAAGCAATGGATTATAAGCCTTAGCTAGACTCTGGTAGTTCACCCTGGGCATACCTTATCCATTCAAGCTCAGCTGTCTAGATAAACCTCTATGTTAAAATGCATGTAAACAACAATAGCTGACATATGGGGGGCATATTAGATATTTAGGACACTTGAGATAATTACTTAGGTTTAATTAAACACTAGAGTATTTACTTAGGTTCCCAATACTCTCTGGCCCTCTGGTGAGAGAGTACTTGGCTCTCTCTCTCTCTCTCTCTCTCTCTCTCTCTCTCTCTCTCTCTCTCTCTCTCTCTCTCTCTCTCTATTTGCAACTACTCTTCCAATTCTGAAGTTTCCCAGATAGTCTGTGGCACTCTAGTGAGAGTCTCTTTCCTTCGCACTGTTGGCCATTTTGGTATATTTCAGAATAAACACATTTTCCTGTTAAAGTTTAATTCCTCTTCTCTTTCTTTCCCTAATTCTACGGGTCTTGTGGAATGAAATTCCCACAAAATTATCATTAGAATTTGAAGCATTTCTAAAAAAAAAAAAATTAGTTTACAGATGATCAGAGGCCATTGCTTTCATCAAATAGGTCTTAGAAAGAAAGTTTAGGAGATGAGCAGGAGAGAATGCAAACGAAGACTTTATATATATTCATATATGTGTATATATATATAGAATATATGTATATATATATATATATATATATATATATATATATATATATATATATATATATATATATATATATATATATATTATATATATATATATATATATATATATATATATATATTATATATATATATATCACAAGCACACGTGATTTTAATCAATGTAAATATCACCCACGAATAGCATTTAATACCGAAATCTATCTTGGGAATATATATCCACTTGGAATTCATTTTATGGTGACAGCTTCTGGCCGGGTGGGGATTCGAACCACCACCTGTACGGCTAGAAACCATGCTGGCAGAGTTCCTACCGACTGAGCTATCAAGAGAGACTAAAAGTTTACGACAAGTCCCCGTACATATTCCTGTCGAATTCAGGAATCTGTTCATAGACTTGAAATAAACCCATCTCCACCATGATAGCTTAATCGTGAGTTTGCAACACATGGTTATTTTAATGAACATATATCACAAGCATTCGTGATTTTAATTAATGTAAATATCACCCACGAATAGCATTTAATACCGAATTCTATCTTTTGAATATATATCCAATTGGAATTCATTTTATGGTAACAGCTTCTGGCCGGGTGGGGATTCGAACCACCACCTGTACGGCTGGAAACCATGCTGGCAGAGTCCATACCGACTGAGCTATCTTGATACTAAAAGTTTATGACAAGTCCCCGTACATATTCCTGTCGAATTCAGGAATCTGTTCATAGACTTGAAATAAACCCATCTCCACCATGATAGCTGAATCGTGAGTTTGCAACACGTGGTTATTTTAATGAACATATATCACAAGCACACGTGATTTTAATTAATGTAAATATCACCCACAAATAGCATTTAATACCGAATTCTATCTTGGGAATATATATCCACTTGGAATTCATTTTATGGTAACAGCTTCTGGCCGGGTGGGGATTCGAACCACCACCTGTACGGCTGGAAACCATGCTGGCAGAGTCCCTACCGACTGAGCTATCAAGAGAGACTAAAAGTTTATGACAAGTCCCCATACATATTCCTATCGAATTCAGGAATCTGTTCATAGACTTGAAATAAACCCATCTCCACCATGATAGCTGAATCGTGAGTTTGCAACACGTGGTTATTTTAATGAACATATATCACAAGCACACGTGATTTTAATTAATGTAAATATCACCCACAAATAGCATTTAATACCAAATTCTATCTTGGGAATATATATCCACTTGGAATTCATTTTATGGTAACAGCTTCTGGCCGGGTGGGGATTCGAACCACCACCTGTACGGCTGGAAACCATGCTGGCAGAGTCCCTACTGACTGAGCTATCAAGAGACACTAAAAGTTT
>NC_090767.1:50668595-50673595 GCF_036898095.1 Palaemon carinicauda | reverse complement strand
TGACGGATAGTTTCTTGAGTCTCTCCCAGTAGTTGAGATGCTGAGCCCCTGCAATTCGTGCAGTAAAAGTCCGCTGAACTCCTTCTAGTTCTTCGATATCCGACACACTTTGGGGATTCCACAGAGGACAACAGTACTCTAGTAGACTGCGTACCATAGACTTGTACAAAGTTAGCATGATGGTAGGACTCCGGTTAAAGAAGACGCTGAGAACCCACCCGGCTTTTTGTCTTGCTTTGTTGGCCATATCTTTGATATGAGCAGTCCACTTCAGGTCCGAGGTAACAGTAACTCCAAGATCTCTCAGTTGGTCGGAAGGAGTGAGAGTGCCTCTGGACGTTGAATACTGATATAGGTCGGCAGTAAACGGTAATTGTAGCAAAGGATTCCTCCTATTTACTGCATGGCTCATAAACTCGAACTTATCTTCATGCAATGACATGTTGTTCTTAGTTGACCATTGGGTAACAGTATTCAGATCCTGTTGCAAGAGTACCATATCAGGAGTAGTTGATATTGCTCTCATAATCCTTGTATCGTCAGCAAAGCAACGAATGACACTATTGCCTACACACAGTGTTATGTCGTTTATGAATATAAGAAACAG
Organism: Palaemon carinicauda; assembly: GCF_036898095.1. Lineage (NCBI taxonomy): Eukaryota > Metazoa > Arthropoda > Malacostraca > Decapoda > Palaemonidae > Palaemon > Palaemon carinicauda. Next base: position 50,672,988 of record NC_090767.1, on the reverse strand, counting down.
TATAGGACCCAGTACGGTTCCTTGAGGTACTCCACTCAAGATTAAGGCTGCAACACTGAACTGGCCTTCCATTGCAACTTGCTGTGTGCGATCCTTAAGAAATTATTCGATCTATTTTACAATATTCGGATGGATTCCATACTTGGAGAGCTTCTTGATGAGTAGGGCATGATCCACCTTATCGAAAGCTTTGGCGTAGTCCAAATAAATGCAATCGGTATCGTTTCCTTCAAGAAAGTTTTCCAGAATGTTATCGAAGTGATGGAGAAGCTGGGTTAAGCAACTATGACCTGACCTAAAACCATGCTGTTGGCTGCATAGAAGACTGTTGGACTCAAGATGGTGGACAAGGCGTTTCCTAGTAAAACGCTCAAATATCTTGATGATATGGGAGGTCAGAGATACAGGTCGGTAATTTGAAGCAGTTGCGCAACTCCCGTTTTTGTAGAGTGGACAAATAACGGAGTTCTTGCCGAAGGACGGGACTACACCTGATTCAAAGGATTGTGACCAGAGGATGAAAATAGGTCGTGCCAACGCATGTTTACAGGACTTGAGCAGCACAGAAGGGATACCATCAGGGCCAGGGGCTGAGTCTGCCTTCATGTCATCAATGGCATGTATAACATCTCCTTCATTGAAAAGTAATTGGGAGTCCTCAAATCTTTCTGTAATTGTCGGCGGTGTAAAGTCTCCTGCAGCAATGTCGACATCTCTTGGGTTGCTGAAAACGGATTTGAACTGGGTTTGCAATATGTTGGCTATTTGCTGAGGATCAGTACAAATATTATTGCTTTCATCAAAAAGCATGCTAATGGTCTGCTTTTGCCGGGAAAATCTCTTAGCATAGCTATAAAATTTCTTTGGATTTGATTTGACCTTCCCGACAGCCACCTCTTCTCTGAAGTGTCTCTCGTTGACAATTGCATCTCTGATGCCGTAGTGGGCAAGAACAATCTCATTGTTAAGACGTTGGATGAGCTCTGAGGGAGTGGAAGGATCCACGGTTGCCCTCTCTAACCTGCCTTGAAGTCTTCGCTTTTTGCGGAGAGGCGATGCATTATGTGAGATCTCTGGCGCTTAGGGGGGAGCTTGGGAAGACAGTGTTCCTGACATATACTAAGTAACATGTCCCTAAAGGTTTCCGGAAAGCAATCTATACCGTTAGATTCGAGAACATCTTGCCAGTCTACAGCTTCAACTTTACTGCTGATGCTAGAAAAGTCTGCTTTAGTAAAATCAAGTCCCCGGAACGAGGTTGCGTCAAACACCGGAGGAGCATTAACATTTGGCTGACATGGATTGTAGGATAGGTAAATATCTATCAGATCATGATCAGACATTCTCGTAGGTTTCACATCCACATGGGTCACAAGCGAGGCTGAGTTGGTGAGAAAGAGGTCTAAAGTGTTGCCTTGACTTAATGTGTGGGTTGGAGGATGTATTGACTGAAAAGGTGGTTGTTCATAAACTTCTCTAAGAGATCAGTGGATGAGGTTGGTGGGCGTGCTAAGGGAGGATCCCAGGTAAAGTCTGGGAAGTTAAAATCACCTAGAAAACAAATATCAAAGTCTTCTTTGCCTTCTGTGTAGTCATGTACCGCACTGAGACACGCCTGGAAATCTGCAAAGGGTGCTGATGGAGGTCTATACAGAACACGGATAATAATCTTGGAAGGCTCCGATGTACACATAAGAAGCTGGCAGGAATCTTGGTCAAGCTTCTCCGTATTTGTGATTGGAAGATCACAGTGGGTATAAAGAATAACCCCGCCACCAACCATAGTGCTACGGTTGCATCGATGAATATTGTAGTCTTCGATGCTGATTTGAGCGTCGTGAACATATGGTTTTAACCACGACTCCGTGAGAGCTATAAATGGGAGACAGTTGGTCCTTGACTTCTGTCTGATGACATCTTCAAGGAAAGGTATCTTCCAGCTACACGCACTCCTCGCACTGGGGTTCAGCGACTGTATGTTTAACAGTAGGCAGGACGAATATGAGTCATGTTCGGTGGGAAGAACATCGGCTGGCCCGAAAAGTTGTCCTGCCTCCGATAGAACAGCTGTTGGGGATAGTACGGCGTTGGCTTGAAGAGACCGTAGTGGGGTATTGGCTGTTCCAGGGTAGAGTTGGGTGAGGTTTGGTGGGCCCTGTCTTTCATCACCATATCCATTTGTTGCTTGTACAGATCCATCTCTAGCCTCAAGGACTTGATCTCCCCTAGAACGGTTGTCTTCATTTCGTCTAGGAGAGTCTTCATCCATAAAAAAGACTCCTTCTCTTGCTTTGAGGGAGCTTTATTACCCTTGTGGACAGCGCTTGTTTCTTTCTTTCCAGGCTTAGGCTTGTTCGATGTCGGATCCTTAGCCGTTGTAGTCGGAACGTTGGTATTAGCAGCGTTATCCACTGTTTTCTTCTTTAGCATCGATTTAGGACGTTTGGTTCCAATTAAATGCATTCGCTTGTGGTTTATGTCTTTGCATTTTTTAATCTCCACGGAAGATTTGCAAAGGTTGACATGCAGATATGCACAGTTGTCTCCTTCTTTGCATCCCCTTGTTTCATGAGTCTAGTACCTCATGTATCTTTGGCATATTTTGGGGTGAAAAAGGTTGCACTTTTCTTTTCCATTGGCCTCTTTTTTTTCCCAGATAAACCGTGGGGGCAGGAACATTCTGATAACCTGGGGCACACATGTTGACATATGTTGGGCTTGGACTCAGAAATATCCTGTTCCTTTTTGGCTTTTTCAAGCTCACTTGCTAGGAGCTCTGGTTTGAGAGAGGGTGCAGCTAGTTCCTGATGGTGGGCTTCTTGCCGGGATAGGTTGGCACTCAAGGAAGTTCCCGGTGTTGTTGATTCCGATGTTGCGAGTTCATCAGGGTCAGAGCCTTTGATGCATTTCACAGTGGTTTGTTTAATAATTCTTTAATAATTCTTTAACAATTCCTTAACAATAGTTACATTGTATTTTACAATATTATTTAAATACTGATCCAGTTTAAAATTACTTTGAAATATATTAAAATTATTAGAATTCTGAATTCAAACAGCTTCAATCAGTTTCCGTTTGTGTGTATTGATATCAATTTGTCCATATACTTAAAATCTATTGGATGACTTTCCCGTGTCATATGTTTAAAAACATCACCTCTTCTAATGGAATCTCTATGTTCTCTTTTTCTTCTTTTAAGGTTTAAAGGTCACTCGTGAATGGCAGAGGCAAGGGACACACGATGAGCGCTCAAGCCCAATCTCCACCCAAGCTAGGACCAGGGAAAGCCAGACAATGGCTGCTGATGATTCAGCAGGTAGACCTATAGGCTCCCTCAAAAAACCAATCACTAGCTCAAAAAGATGGTGAGGTTGCAGACACTAAAGAAACTATCAAGTTTGAGCGGGACTCGACCTCCCGTCCATCAGAACGCCAGGCAGAGAGAGAGAGAGAGAGAGAGAGAGAGAGAGAGAGAGAGAGAGAGAGAGAGAGAGAGGAATTTGTTATCTAAGAACCTTAAGTTAAACATCCATGTCTGGTGATATCGCCAGACTAGGTAGGGTTCGATTCCACACTTAAAACTCCTTAGTTCTATTAGTGGCTGGAACCTTACCATCCTTGTTGTTAAAACGTGGGAGCATGGGGGAACTCATAGGTCTACCTGATTAGTTATGAACAACCATTGCCTGGCCCTCCCTGGTCCAAGATTAGCCGGAGAGGGGCCTAGGGTACTAACCATTATCCTGCTTGCTACAACAATGTCACTTTCCCTCGGCCATTCATGAGCAGCCTTTAAACCAGCATTTTATCTCTCAGGATAAAATTGCATGCAGAAAGATATTAGTAGAAGCGATAAAAACTAAAAGAAGAAAAATAGCAGAACCATTTCTGGAAAGATACAAAGAAATTTGCAAAAAAAAAACATTAACAAAAACTCTTTGCATGAAAGCAGCCATTCAACTTTTTCTGTCACTTATTTTCAGCTGAATTTCACATTGTTTGATTCTCCTATTATCAATATAGCTTCGACCTTCGGTTAAGTCTTCATCAGACGTATTGTTGGACACAAGACGCTTTAATACTACAGAAGGTAAGACCCAAGTCTCTTTCGTTTAAGGTTACTTTTATTTGAAAATAAGACTCTTTCGAAAGGCTAGTTCGTTGCAGAACAAAGGCCTCAGACATGTCCTTCCACATATGTCTGTTTATGGTGTTTCTATGCCAGTCTATTCCTGCTAATTTTCTCAACTTGTCAATGCATCGTCTTCTCTTCCTTCCCCTGCTTCGTTTGCAATCTCTAGGGACCAATTCTGTTATTCTTAATGTCCACCTATTATTTTTCCATTTATATTTCTTACACGTAAGAATTTACTCTACTTTAGTTTGCTCTCGT
>NC_090767.1:50628595-50663595 GCF_036898095.1 Palaemon carinicauda | reverse complement strand
TTAATTTCAGCATTGAATATTATGGATATTCGAGCACTGAAATACTCTATGAAAGACAAATTTTATATCAATACATTCACTGTACAAAGAAATTGACTAATTGTAGATGAAAAAAGAATGACTCCCTTAATTCTGAATGCTTCATTTTACAGCAGTTTCCCTTCTGAAAAAGTCGTTGATGGATTGATAGATGGAGACGATATATACATTTCATTAAAACTTGTCAAACCTTGGTGGTGGGTTGATCTTGGAGAAGAGAGGATCATCTATCAAATACAGATCTATCCAAGACAGAACTATTACCCAAGAAGGTTCCATGAGGTTGAGGTAAGTACTAGTTCTTATAGGAAATATGGTAACGTATGTTTTTGTCCTGAAGGACACTTCAAACTTCTTTGTAAATTTGACAGACTACAGTTGGATCCTTAACCTATGAGAGTTCTCGACTTTTGTAAATTTGACAAGACTACAGTTGGATCCTTAACCTGTGAGAGTTCTCGACCTCAGTAAATTTGACAAGACTACAGTTGGATCCTTAACCTGTGAGAGTTCTCGACCTTTGTAAATTTGACAAGACTACAGTTGGATCCTTAACCTGTGAGAGTTCTCGACCTTTGTAAATTTGACAGAATCAGTTGGATCCTTAACCTGAGAGAGTTCTCGAACTTTGTAAATTTGACAGAATCAGTTGGACCCTTAACCTATGAGAGATTATTGCATTTAATATCTAATTTTAGCTTTGGGAATTGATATCCATGGAAAATTCATTTATGATAAATGCTTTTGTCTAAGCAAAGATTTGAACTAATGCCTTCAAGCCGAGGCCATGCCAGCAGGTACTCTATCAATCTTGATAGCTCGATTGGTGGGGTCCCTAATGTCATGGATTCGGCTAAGAGGCATAGGTTCGAGTCTTTGCTCAGCCAGAAGCATTTCTCATAAATGAATTTCCAATGGATATGCTTTCCAAAAGGTAGAATTCGATATTGAATGCCTTTGTGGTTGATATTTACATTGATCATAATCACGAGTGTTAGTAATTGTATATATATATATATATATATATATATATATATATATATATATATATATATATATATATATATATATATATATATATATATATATATATATATATATATATATATATATATATATATATATATATATATATATATATATATATATATATATATATATATATATATATATATATATATATATATATATATATATATATATATATATATATATATATATATATATATATATATGATAGTTTTTGCACATTTTTACTTGTTTTTCATATTCAAATAAGCCATATATATTTTTGAAACATTAATGTCTGGATTCTCTTCACGACCTCGGGATCAGAGCCCCAGGCGAAATCACACAAAGACAAGAGCTTGGCTCCGGCCGGGAATCGAACCCTGGTCGGCAAGCATGTATAGACAGTGACTAAGCTACTCGGCCACGAAGAAAGATAAAAGTCAATGACAATTCTTCTGTACTTATACCTGTCGAATTCAGGTATTTTGTACTTAGAATTGAAATCAACCCATCTTCACCATCGTAGCTAATTAGTAGTTTGTTACTTGGCATTCAATTAATGATAAATTTTGAACATTTTTACGTGTTTTTCATATTCAAATAAGCCATAAATATTTTTGATACATTAATGTCTGGATTTTCTTAACGACCTCGGGATCAGAGCCCCAGGCGAAATCACACAAAGACAAGAGCTCGGCTCCGGCCGGGAATCGAACCCTGGTCGGCAAGCTTGTATAGACAGTGACTAAGCCACTTGGCCACGAAGAAAGATAAAAGTCAATAACAATTCTTCTGTACTTATGCCTGTCGAATTCAGGTATTTTGTACTTAAAATTGAAATCAACCCATCTTCACCATCGTACCTAATTGGTAGTTTGTTACTTGGCATTCAATTAATAATAAATTTTGCACATTTTTACGTGTTTTTCACATTCAAATAAGCCATATATTTTTTTGATACATTAATGTCTGGATTCTCTTAACGACCTCGGGATCAGAGCCCCAGGCGAAATCACACAAAGACAAGAGCTTGGCTCCGTCCGGGAATCGAACCCTGGTCGGCAAGCTTGTATAGACAATGACTAAGCCACTTGGCCACGAAGAAAGATAAAAGTCAATGACAATTCTTCTGTACTTATACCTGTCAAATTAAGGTATTTTGTACTTAGAATTGAAATCAACCCATCTTCACCATCGTACCTAATTGGTAGTTTGTTACTTGGCATTCAATTAATGATAAATTTTGCACATTTTTACGTGTTTTTCGTATTCAAATAAGCCATATATATTTTTGATACACTAATATCTGGATTCTCTTAACGACCTCGGGATCAGAGCCCCAGGCGAAATCACACAAAGACAAGAGCTTGGCTCCGGCCGGGAATCGAACCCTGGTCGGCAAGCTTGTATAGACAGTGACTAAGCCACTTGGCCACGAAGAAATGTAAAAGTCAATGACAATTCTTCTTTACTTATATCTGTCGAATTCAGGTATTTTGTACTTAAAATTGAAATCAACCCATCTTCACCATCGTAGCTAATTGGTAGTTGGTTACTTGGCATTCAATTAATGATAAATTTTGCACATTTTTACGTGTTTTTATATTCAAATAAGCCATATATATTTTTGATACATTAATGTCTGCATTCTCTTAACGACCTCGGGATCAGAGCCCCAGGCGAAATCATACAAAGACAAGAGCTTGGCTTCGGCCTGGAATCGAACCCTGGTCAGCAAGCTTGCATAGACAGTGACTAAACCACTTGGCCACGAACAAGGATAAAAGTCAATGACAATTCTTCTGTAATTAAACCGGTCGAATTCAGGTATTTTGTACTTAGAATTGAAATCAACCCATCTTCACCATCTTACCTAATTGGTAGTTTGTTACTTGGCATTCAATTAATGATAAATTTTGCACATTTTTACATGTTTTACATATTCAAATAAGCCATATATGTTTTTGATACATTAATGTCTGCATTTTCTTAACGACCTCAGGATCAGAGCCCCAGGCGAAATCACACAAAGACAAGAGCTTGGCTCCGGCCGGGAATCGAACCCTGGTCGGCAAGCTTGTATAGACAGTGACTAAGCCACTTGGCAACGTAGAAAGATAAAAGTCAATGACAATTCTTCTGTACTTATACCTGTCGATTTCAGGTATTTTGTACTTAGAATTGAAATCAACCCATCTTCACCATCGTAGCTAATTGGTAGTTTGTTACTTGGCATTCAATTAATGATAAATTTTGCACATTTTTACATGTTTTTCGTATTCAAATAAGCCAAATATATTTTTGATACAATAATGTCTGGATTCTCTTAACGACCTCGGGATCAGAGCCCTAGGCGAAATCACACAAGGACAAGAGCTTGGCTCCATACGGGAATCGAACCCTGGTCGGCAAGCTTGTATAGACAGTGACTAAGCCACTTGGCCACGAAGAAAGATAAAAGTCAATGACAATTCTTCTGTACTTATACCTGTCGAATTCAGGTATTTTGTACTTAGAATTGAAATCAACCCATCTTCACCATCGTAGCTAATTAGTAGTTTGTTACTTGACATTCAATTAATAATAAATTTTGCACATTTTTACGTGTTTTTCATATTCAAATAAGCCATATATATTTTTGATACATTAATGTCTGGAATATCTTAACGACATCGGGATCAGAGCCCCAGGCGAAATCACACAAAGACAAGAGCTTGGCTCCGGCCGGGAATCGAACCCTGGTCTGCAAGCTTGTATAGACAGTGACTAAGCCACTTGGCCACGAAGAAATGTAAAAGTCAATGACAATTCTTCTTTACTTATATCTGTCGAATTCAGGTATTTTGTACTTAAAATTGAAATCAACCCATCTTCACCATCGTAGCTAATTGGTAGTTGGTTACTTGGCATTCAATTAATGATAAATTTTGCACATTTTTACGTGTTTTTATATTCAAATAAGCCATATATATTTTTGATACATTAATGTCTGCATTCTCTTAACGACCTCGGGATCAGAGCCCCAGGCGAAATCATACAAAGACAAGAGCTTGGCTTCGGCCTGGAATCGAACCCTGGTCAGCAAGCTTGCATAGACAGTGACTAAACCACTTGGCCACGAACAAGGATAAAAGTCAATGACAATTCTTCTGTAATTAAACCGGTCGAATTCAGGTATTTTGTACTTAGAATTGAAATCAACCCATCTTCACCATCTTACCTAATTGGTAGTTTGTTACTTGGCATTCAATTAATGATAAATTTTGCACATTTTTACATGTTTTACATATTCAAATAAGCCATATATGTTTTTGATACATTAATGTCTGCATTTTCTTAACGACCTCAGGATCAGAGCCCCAGGCGAAATCACACAAAGACAAGAGCTTGGCTCCGGCCGGGAATCGAACCCTGGTCGGCAAGCTTGTATAGACAGTGACTAAGCCACTTGGCAACGTAGAAAGATAAAAGTCAATGACAATTCTTTTGTACTTATACCTGTCGATTTCAGGTATTTTGTACTTAGAATTGAAATCAACCCATCTTCACCATCGTAGCTAATTGGTAGTTTGTTACTTGACATTCAATTAATAATAAATTTTGCACATTTTTACGTGTTTTTCATATTCAAATAAGACATATATATTTTTGATACATTAATGTCTGGAATATCTTAACGACATCGGGATCAGAGCCCCAGTCGAAATCACACAAAGACAAGAGCTCGGCTCCGTCCGGGAATCGAACCCTGGTCGGCAAGCTTGTATAGACAGTGACTAAGCCACTTGGCCACGAAGAAAGATAAAAGTCAATGACAATTCTTCTGTACTTATAACTGTCGAATTCAGGTATTTTGTACTTAAAATTGAAATCAACCTATCTTCACCATCGTAGCTAATTGGTAGTTTGTTACTTGGCATTCAATTAATGATAAATTTTGCACATTTTTACGTGTTTTTCATATTCAAATAAGCCATATATATTTTTGATATATTAATGTCTGGATTCTCTTAACGACCTCGGGATCAGAGCCCCAGGCGAAATCACACAAAGACAAGAGCTTGGCTCTGGCCGGGAATCGAACCCTGGTCGGCAAGCTTGTATAGACAGTGACTAAGCCACTTGGCCATGAAGAAAGATAAAAGTCAATGACAATTCTTCTGTACTTATACCTGTCGAATTCAGGTATTTTGTACTTAGAATTGAAATCAACCCATCATCACCATCGTAGCTAATTGGTATTTTGTTACTTGGCATTCAATTAATGATAAATTTTGCACATTTTTACGTGTTTTTCATATTCAAATAAGCCATATATATTTTTGATACATTAATATCTGGATTCTCTTAACGACCTCGGGATCAAAGCCCCAGGCGAAATCACACAAAGACAAGAGCTTAGCTCCGGCCGGGAATCGAACCCTGGTCGGCAAGCTTGTATAGACAGTGACTAAGCCACTTGGCCACGAAGAAAGATAAAAGTCAATGACAATTCTTCTGTACTTATACCTGTCGAATTCAGGTATTTTGTACTTTGAATTGAAATCAACCCATCTTCACCATCGTATCTAATTGGTAGTTTGTTACTTGGTATTCAATTAATGAAAAATTTTGCACATTTTTATGTGTTTTTCATATTCCAATAAGCAATATATATTTTTGATAAATTAATGTCTAGATTCTCTTAACGACCTCGGGATCAGAGCCCCAGGTGAAATCACACAAAGACAAGAGCTTAGCTCCGGCCGGGAATTGAACCCTGGTCGGCAAGCTTGTATAGACAGTGACTAAGCCACTTGGCCACGAAGAAAGATAAAAGTCAATGAAAATTCTTCTGTACTTATACCTGTCGAATTCAGGTATTTTGTACTTACAATTGAAATCGACCTCGGGATCAGAGCCCCAGGCGAAATCTCACAAAGACAAGAGCTTGGCTCCGGCCGGGAATCGAACCCTGATCGGCAAGCTTGTATAGACAGTGACTAAGCCACTTGGCCAAGAAGAAAGATAAAAGTCATTGACAATTCTTCTGTACTTATACCTGTCGAATTCATGTATTTGTGCAAAATTTATCATTTATTGAATGCCAAGTAACAAACTACCAATTAGCTACGATGGAGAAGATGGGTTGATTTCAATTCTAAGTACAAAATACCTGAATTCGACAGGTATAAGTACAGAAGAATTGTCATTGACTTTTATCTTTCTTCGTGGCCAAGTGGCTTAGTCACTGTCTATACAAGCTTGCCGACCAGGGTTCGATTCCCGGCCGAAGCCAAGCTCTTGTCTTTGTGTGATTTCTCCTGGGGCTCTGATCCCGAGGTCGTTAAGAGAATCCAGACATTAATGTATCAAAAATATATATGGTTTATTTGAATATGAAAAACACGTAAAAATGTGCAAAATGTATCATTAATTGAATGCCAAATAACACACTACCAATTAGCTACGATGGTGAAGATGGGTTGATTTCAATTCTAAGTACAAAATACCTTAATTCGACAGGTATAAGTACAGAAGAATTGTCATTGACTTTTATCTTTCTTCGTGGCCAAGTGGCTTAGTCACTGTCTATACAAGCTTGCCGACCAGGGTTCGATTCCCGGCTGGAGCCAAGCTCTTGTCATTGTGTGATATCGCCTGGGGCTCTGATTCCGAGGTCGTTAAGAGAATCCAGACATTAATGTATCAAAAATATATATGGCTTATTTGAATATGAAAAACACGTAAAAATTTGCAAAATTGATCATTAATTGAATGCCAAGTAACAAACTACCAATTAGCTACGATGGTGAAGATGGGTTGATTTCAATTCTAAGTACAAAATACCTGAATTCGACAGGTATAAGTACAGAAGAATTGTCATTGACTTTTATCTTTCTTCGTGGCCAAGTGACTTAGTCACTGTCTATACAAGCTTGCCGACCAGGGTTCGATTCCCGGCTGGAGCCAAGCTTTTGTCTTTGTGTGATTTCGCCTAGGGCTCTGATCCCAAGGTCGTTAAGAGAATCCAGACATTAATGTATCAAAAATATATATGGCTTATTTGAATATGAAAAACACGTAAAAATCTGCAAAATTTATCATTAATTGAATGCCAAGTAACAAACTACCAATTAGCTACGATGGTGAAGATGGGTTGATTTCAATTTTAAGTACAAAATACCTGAATTCGACAGGTATAAGTACAGAAGAATTGTCATTGACTTTTATCTTTCTTCGTGGCCAAGTGGCTAAGTCACTGTCTATACAAGCTTGCCGACCAGGGTTTGATTCCCGGCCAGAGTCAAGCTCTTGTTTTTGTGTGATTTCGCCTGGGGCTCTGATCCCGAGGTCGTTGAGAGAATCCAGATATTAATGTATCAAAAATATATATGGCCTATTTGAATATGATGAACACGTAAAAATGTGCAAAATTTATCAATAATTGAATGCCAAGTACCAAACTACCAATTAGCTACGATGGTGAAGATGGGTTGATTTCAATTCTAAGTACAAAATACCTGAATTCGACAGGTATAAGTACAGAAGAATTGTCATTGACTTTTATCTTTCTTCGTGACCAAGTGGCTTAGTCATTGTCTATACAAGCTTGCCGACCAGGGTTCGATTCCCGGCCGGAGCCAATCTTTTGTCTTTGTGTGATTTCGCCTAGGGCTCTGATCCCGAGGTCGTTAAGAGAATCCAGATATTAATGTATCAAAAATATATATGGCTTATTTGAATATGAAAAACACGTAAAAATGTGCAAAATTTATCATTAATTGAATGCCAAGTAACAAACTACCAATTAGCTACGATGGTGAAGATGGGTTGATTTCAATTCTAAGTACAAAATACCTGAATTCGACAGGTATAAGTACAGAAGAATTGTCATTGACTTTTATCTTTCTACGTGGCCAAGTGGCTTAGTCACAGTCTATACAAGCTTGTCAACCAGGGTTCGATTCCCGGCCGGAGCCAAGCTCTTGTCTTTGTGTGATTTCGCCTGGGGCTCTGATACCGAGGTCGATAAGAGAATCCAGACATTAATGTATCAAAAATATATATGGCTTATTTGAATATATATATATATATATATATATATATATATATATATATATATATATATATATATATATATATATATATATATATATATATATATATATATATATATATATATATATATATATATATATATATATATATATATATATATATATATATATTGTAACATTATTGCTTTAATATTTCTAAATTATTTAAGTTTTTATAGATGTATAAGGTTGAATATACTGTAGAATTATTGTTTTCTTGCTTTAATTGTTTGTCTTTTCACTGGTGGTTGTTAGTGGTTATAATGGACTAACGGCTGTTTTATATTTTCAAGTGGTGTTGGTTACGTGGCTGCGCTCCTGCGTGAACCGAGTTTTGGAGGGGCTTTTTTCGAGGATGGTTCTTTAGTGTGTTTCTGAGCCTCCAACCTTGTAGGGCACGACATTTGTGATTGGATCTACATTATTCCACGCCTTTGCAGAGCCACATTTTGAAGCTATTGAGCTTGTTTTGGATATCCTTTCTCTGCAGCAAGACGTCTCATCATACATTCTTTATACTGTCCTTGGTTCAGTAAAAGCCAAGGGGACCTCTCTGTCCCTAGGTAATAATATTTATACCTATTTAAGTATAGTGATCACGACCTCTCAGCTGACGTCATTACTGGAGCTTGTGAAAGCCTTTCAACCAAACCAGCTACCGTCCACTAGATAGGGATATTTAGTTTGTATTTGTTAGGATGTTCTCACTTTTCGTTGGCCTTCTCCTTTCTGGACCCTCTCTCCTTTTAGTATGTTTGTGTTGATGACCTTTCTTTAATTGTGTAATAGTTTTCTTTTGCAGGGAGTTTAAGAGTGAGTGTGTATCATTTATTATTGTATTATTGTGGTTCAGGTGTTATTTCTGTCTAAATATTATGTATTAAAATTAAGGAGATTTTTTTGGTATTTTCTTTGTCCCCTTGAGTTGACTTTGCACTCGTATTAATGTTTAGATACTATTCCACCTTTAGTGGACTTAGTACGTTATGATGGTGAATACTATTTGATAAGTGTAGTGTTTTGTGTGGTGGTCAAAGCCAGCCATCACAAGTGGCGACCGTGACAGGATATTTGGTTCCTGAGTATTCACCAGTGTTTGTGCAAAGTTAATTCTTGGGGTAATTTTTCAGGCAGTGTATTTTCACCTCCTCAGTGTTGTTTTGTGCAAATTTAGTATTTTGTTTGAATAAGTAATCATGGTTATTAACCTACTAGAACTCCTTGGAGGAGAGGGATGGCAAGAGAGGTTGGCAGAGTTAAATAGGGAAGACTTGGAAGTTGTAGCAGAACATTTTAAATTGGAATATGATGTGTCCATAAGAAAGGGTGTATTGCTATTGCTCATTTATGATTATGTTAAAACTTTTAAGACAGGTGGGGAACAAGAGGTGAAACCGGATGAAGTAGTGTCTATAGAAATTTTGGATAAGCAGATTGTCCTGAGACAAATGGAATTTGAAATGGAAAAGTTTAAGGCAGGGGAAAGAGAAAAAGAGAGGCAGCATGAGATTGCCATGAGAAACCCAGGTTCTTTTTCCCCCGCCCATTCCCCAAATAGGTTAGTAACTCCTGCTATCAATTTATCGCAGGCTCTCAAATTTGTACCTAAATTTGAAGAAAATAATGTAGCAGAATTTTTTGTATCGTTCGAGAGGATTGCTGCAAGGTTGGAGTGGCCCCAAGAGTATTGGACCACTCTTATACAAAGTAAATTGGTTGGAAGAGCTCAGAGGGTATATGTAACGCTGGAGGAGGATCTATCAGCAGATTATGAGAGTGTGAAGGCTATTGTCTTGAATGCCTATGAGTTAGTCCCTGAAGCTTATAGGCAACGCTTCCGGGACTTAGAAAAATGTAGGGAACAAACTTTTGTTAAATTTGCCAGGGCGAAGGAACAGTATGCTAGCGATTGGTTCAAGTCCAAGGAGGTGGGAGATTTTGAGAAATTGAAGGAGTTAATGTTGGTGGAGGAGTTTAAGAGGTGTGTCCCGGATAAGCTGAAGGTCCACCTCGAAGAGTTAAAACTCGAGACTGTTCAGGGGGTAGCCATCGCTAGTGACGAATATTGCTTGTCTCATAAGAGTGAGTTAGGGGGAGTAACGACAAAGGTGAATTCTGGTTGGGTTAAGATGGGTAGGAATAATAATGCTAATCCTAATAATAATGCTAAGGTGTTCATTAGAAATAATCAGGGAAGTAATAATAATCAGGGTAATGCTAATAATAATTTTTCTCCTAACAGAGGCAATAGGCCAAATATATACAATCCAAAGAAATTGAAAACATTGACTTGCTTCTTTTGCAATAAGAAGGGGCACGTAAAGAGTATGTGTTATGCGTTTAGAAAATCTCAAAAAGCTAATGTTAGGCCAGTGATGGGCGTGGAAGAGAGAGAGAGAGAGAACCTACCCCAACAACATCCGCTGATCAATGACTACCTGGTTGTCTTGACAGATATTTGTCCTTCGGTAATGTCTCCTTCGCCAATTCATCCGAGAAATACGAGTGCGTATTTTGCGTGATACCGGTGCAGCTCAGTCTTTGATACTAAGTGAGGCATTACCTTGTAATTTTGTACCCAAAAGTGAGGAATTTGTGTTATTGGCTGGTTTTCCTGATTCCGTAAAGTCATATGCTATTGAAAATTTTAATTTAATCTGCCCTTCCTTTGCAGGGGATTTGAAATTGGCCATAGTTGATAAATTCCCGGTTAAGGAGGTTGATGTTGTGTTAGGGAATGATTTGGCTATGAAGAATAATAATTGTCCGATATTGATAAACCCTGATAGTGAAGTAGCAGCAGTTACTCGTTCTAGTGCTAGAATTGTTGATGCTGCAGTGTCAACTATTGATGTAGATTTAAGTAGTTTAGATCGTAGTGATAGCCTAGCTGTAGATCTTGGAATGTTAACGGACAAGTTAAATTGGACTACTGAAGAGCTAATCAAAGCCCAGAAAAAGGAGTTTCGGGAACTCTCTATCGAGTCAGGGGAGGTGTCTGATATGACTGGTCCCAAATTTAAGATATTTAATAATATTTTATATAGGTTGAGTAGGCCTATGGGGGTGGATAATGTTGATTATGAAATTGTGAAACAGATAATGGTTCCTTTTGGTTACAGGAAGGAGTTAATGTCATTGGCGCACGAAAGTGGTCTGGCCGGCCATTTTGGATTTCATAAAACTTCTTGCAAATTGTTAGGGAATTATTATTGGCCGAAGTTGAAGGCAGATGTAAAGAAGTTTGTCAATAGTTGTGATGTGTGCCAGAGGGTCGGTAAACCCAATCAGCGGATTCCAAAATCGCCTCTATGTCCTATTCCTGTAGTTTCCGAACCTTTTAAGGAAGTCATTATTGATGTGGTTGGACCATTACCGAAGACGCGTAGTGGTAATGAGTATATTTTGACAATCATGGATAGGATGTCTCGATATCCCGAGGCAATACCACTACGTACAATAAAAAGTGTTAAAATTGTAGATGTACTAACTGACTTTTTTACCAGGTTTGGGATGCCTAAGATTATTCAATCGGAATGTGGTTCTAATTTTGTTAGCAGGTATTTCAGAGATAAAATGGCAGAGTTAAATATAAAACATGTGACCTCTTCTCCATATCATCCGGAAAGCCAGGGAGCTCTGGAGAGATTTCATCAGACCCTGAAATCCATGGTAAAGAAATATTGTTTGATTAATGGTTCTGAATGGGATAAGGAATTACCTTATTTGTTGTTCGCTTTTCGTTCTGTCCCAAGTCAGTCCTTAGGTTTTTCGCCTTTCAGCCTTGTGTTTGGCCATTGTGTTCGAGGTCCTCTTGATGTGGTTCGTGAGTCTTGGGAGGGAGACGTCCCTGAGGTTAATTTATTGGATTATGTGTCTAATCTAGGCGATAAATTAACCAAGGCTTGGAAATTTGCGGGTGAAAACTTATTATGTAGCCAAAAAAGAATGAAGTTTTTCTTTGATAGAAGGTCCAAGGCACGCGACTTTGCGGTAGGCGATAAAGTATTGGTTTTGTTACCCTTCCCAGGGAATCCATTGAAAGCTTCTTTTTCAGGTCCTTGGAAAATTTTGAAAAAAGTAAGTGAAGTTAACTATTTAGTGGAGACACCTCAAAGAAGGAAACCTTTTCAACTGTGTCATGTAAATATGTTGAAAGCTTATATGGAACGGGAAAAAGTCATTCCTGTGGCAACTATTGGGAACACGGTAGATTCTGAGAACAATAACCATTTTTCTTTTTCAGAGGGGGAGGGTATTGATGATAATTTTTTTAATGGATGTGAATGGCGGTCGGATAATAGAAAGTCTTTGGAAAAATTTTCGGGAGTAATTTCACATTTAGGTAAGGAAGAACAAAGGTCTTTGAAAAATTTAGTATCTAATTATAAAGAATTATTTTCGGATGTACCGGGTAGGACTTCGGTCCTTGAACATGATGTAGAGGTAGGTAGCGCCACTCCTGTGAAACAATCTCCTTACAGGTTGAATCCCTTCAAAAATGAGGTTGTAGCAAAGGGAGTGGATTATATGCTAAAACGTGACCTAATTGAACCTAGTCAAAGTCCTTGGTCATCACCTGTTGTATTGGTAAAGAAATTCGACGGTGATTTCAGGTTATGTTTTGATTACCGTAAGTTGAATGAGTTATCTAAATCTGATTGTTATCCATTACCTCGAATTGAGGATTGTATTGATCGAATGGGGAAGGCCAAATACATTAGCAAATTCGATTTGTTGAAAGGTTATTGGTAAGTTCCTCTTTCAAAGCGGGCAAGGGCCCTGTCTGCTTTTGTAACACCACAGGGATGGTTTCAATGTAAAGTTATGCCGTTTGGTATGAAGAACGCGGCTGCTACCTTTCAGAGGTTAATGAATACTTTAGTCCATTGTTTAGAAGGATGTGTTGTGTATATTGATGATATTGTTATTTATAGCGATGATTGGGAAACCCATTCAAAACGTATTAGGGCACTATTTGAGGTGTTGAAAAAGGCAAATTTGGTAATTAATTTAAAGAAAAGCGATTTCGCAAAGGCGAAGGTGGTATATTTGGGTCATGAGGTTGGTAATGGTAAAGTTGCTCCTAAGCAGGCCAATATCGAAAGTATTGAAAATATGGTAGTCCCTAAATGTAGGAGGGATGTCCGAAGATTCCTTGGTTTGAGTGGGTACTACCGAAGGTTTGTTAGGAATTTTTCGGATATAGCCGATCCGTTAACAAATCTCTTGAGAAAGAATGTAGCATTTGTCTGGACGAATGAAACGCAAAGGGCTTTTGATAATTTAAAATGAGTTTTAATTAATTTCCCAGTCTTCAGAGCTCCTGATTTTGACCTAACTTTTTCTCTTGCCACGGATGCAAGTGACGTTGGTGTAGGAGCGGTGTTCTTGCAGAATGACGAGCAGGGAGTTTCTCATCCTGTCGCATTCTTTTAAAAAAAATTGTCCTCCGCCCAACGTAGGTATTCAACTGTGGAGAAAGAGACACTTGCGTTAATATTCGCTATTAATCATTTTCAGGTTTATCTATCCTCCTCAGATACACCTATTAAGGTCTTGACAGACCATAATCCCCTGACCTTCATCAGCAGATACAAAAATAAAAATCAACGATTGATGAGGTGGAGTCTCATGCAGCAAGAGTGGAATTTAGAATTTTCCACATCCCAGGGAAAGATAATATTGTTGCCGATTTTCTCTCTCGCAGCGTTGAATATTAGTTGATTGACAGAGGGCTATGCAGTTATTAAAGGCAGTATCTGTATCGTTCTAATTATGGTGTGTGTGCTGTTGAAGTGGGCACGTAGTGAGTAGAAGTAAATGTATATTTAAGATTTATTAATCATGGTTTGTTTACAGAAGACTATAATGTTATGGGTATATTATATGGGATCTTTAAGGTTAAAAGGTGAGGGTGATCACTGGTACTTTCTAATGATTGATTAATTAGATGGGTCATGGGCTCACGGGTCTGTAGCACAACAGCTGTTTTTCAGGCGCTACAGGCTGGTGTATGAGTGGTACCCTAGACTGAGTTAAGGTTAATCTACTAAGGTTTAGAGGTGTCATGTACGATAAGGTTTATAATAAGCTAAGAAAAGAGATAGGCACTAATCTGGTATTCTGTATTTTCAGGCTAATAATTACGCTTCATCGAGTTCGTTTGTTTGTTTGCGCAGGGGAGTCTTGTGGTGGTCTTCTCTGTGTCGTTCGGTGTGTGTGTATGTATTGGACACTATGGTGATAAGTGTGATATATAACACTGAAATAGACAGTGGTTTTTGTGATCAACATTTGTTGATAGCGAGTGACGTGTATCCCTGAAAATGAACAGTGTATCGAGTGTGGAAAAGGTTATAGCTTTTGGACTATATATCCAGAATCCGGTTGTTAGTGCAATGACTCTTAATTAAGTTTATTAACGATATGAGTGATGTGAAATTTTTAGGTTGGGTACCTATTTATCAGATGGTGATATTTTGGTTTTCTGGTTTTGGAAAGTTTACTTGTGATTAATTTAGGTTTAAGATTTTTTTTAGTATTGGTTATATATTGCTATCCTTGAGCTGCAAACCTTGGTACTTGCCCCCCTCTTTCCTTTTGTTTGTCATGTTTTTGCAGTTTGTTTAATAATTATTTTTGAGTGTTGGTTTAATATTTAATATTTTTGAGTGTTGGTTTAATATTTCATTATGTGATAACCTGTATGTTGTAATTCAAATCACTTTAGAAAAAAAAAATTGGGAAATTTTTTTTTTTGGTTGGGTGAGGAGGTGTAACATTATTAGTTTAATATTTCTAAATTATTTAAGTTTTTATAGATGTATAAGGTTGAATATACTGTAGAATTATTGTTTTCTTGCTTTAATTGTTTGTCTTCTCACTGGTGGTTGTTATTGGTTATAATGGACTAACGGCTGTTTTATATTTTCAAGTGGTGTTGGTTACGTGGCTGCGCTCCTGCGTGAACGGAGTTTTGGAGGGGCTTTTTTTGAGGATGGTTCCTTAGTGTGTTTCTGAGCCTCCAACCTTGTAGGGCACGACATTTGTGATTGGATCTACATTATTCCACGCCTTTGCAGAGCCACATTTTGAAGCTATTGAGCTTGTTTTGGATATCCTTTCTCTGCAGCAAGACGTCTCATCATACATTCTTTATACTGCCCTTGGTTCAGTAAAAGCCAAGGGGACCTCTCTGTCCCTAGGTAATAATATTTATACCTATTTAAGTATAGTGATCACGACCTGTCAGCTGACGTCATTACTGGAGCTTGTGAAAGCCTTTCAATCAAACCAGCCACCGTCCACTGGATAGGGATATTTAGTTTGTATTTGTTAGGATGTTCTCACTTTTCGTTGGCCTTCTCCTTTCTGGACCCTCTCTCCTTTTAGTATGTTTGTGTTGATGACCTTTCTTTAATTGTGTAATTGTTTTCTTTTGCAGGGAGTTTAAGAGTGAGTGTATATCATTTATTATTGTATTATTGTGGTTCAGGTGTTATTTCTATCTAAATATTATGTATTAAAATTAAGGAGATTTTTTTGGTATTTTCTTTGTCCCCTTGAGTTGACTTTGCACTCGTATTAATGTTTAGATACTATTCTACCTTTAGTGGACTTAGTACGTTATGATGGTGAATACTATTTGATAAGTGTAGTGTTTTGTGTGGTGGTCAAAGCCAGCCATCACAATATATATATATATATATATATATATATATATATATATATATATATATATATATATATATATATATATATATATATATATATATATATATATATATATATATATATATATATATTATGTATATATGCATATATATATATATATATATATATATATATATATATATATATATATATATATATATATATATATATATATATATATATATATATATATATATATATATATATATATATATATATATATCTTTGCAATCACACCCAGATCATCCTGTCAGTCTGGTAGGGGGAAAAGGGAATACTTATACCTTGGTGAGAAGGCTGTGTGTTTTCATATCCATTTATATATTTAACCATCATTTCTGACGGGTCGCGTGCACTATAGTCAATTTCTTTTAGCGAGGCTTATTTGGACCGACTCGCAGCGGTGCCCTTTTAGCTCGGAAAAGTGTCCTGATCGCGGATTGGTTGGACAAGATAATTCTAACCGATCAACGATCAGGAAACTTTTCCTAGCTAAAAGGGCACCGTTGCAAGTCGGTGCAAATCTGCCTCGCTAAAGGAAATGGACTATAGTATATATATGTGTATATATATACAAAACCAGAAATATATTGTCATTGCAGGTACGAGTTGGCAATACCCTAGTGAACAATGGCATTTTCTCCTCCTACACTCGTTTGTGTACTTATGAGAAGGAGTATTCGACCAGCGAAGGCCATCTCCTGTGTACGAGATACGGCGGAGTCTCCGCGAGATACGTCAGCATCCAGATAGTAGATGCAGCTTCTGAGTATCTACAGATAAACGAGGTGTCTGTGTACACCCTCAGGAAGTAGGAGTCTTCAATTCTTGTATCTGACAGAGCAATGATCTTGAAAAAATAAGGGGCTCTTTTACAGGGATTATTAGTTGATTCTTTGGTTAAACTGATGGGGTTTCTGAAGTTATCTCTATTGGAGCCCTTGGGCTTATAGCACCCTACTTTTCCAGCTATGGTTGTAGCCTAGCTAATAATAATGATATTAATAACAATAATAATATACAGTAGAACAGGTAGTAGGTTGGCCAGGGCACCAGCCATCCGTTGAGATACTACCGCTAGAGAGCAATTGAGTTCTCTGACTAGCCAGGCAGTGCAACAGCGGATCCCATATTTCCTTTGCCTACGCATACACCCAATAGTCTGGCATATTCTTTACACATTCTCTTCTGTCCTCATACACCTGACAACACTGAGATTACCAAATAATTCTTCTTCGATCAAGGGGTTAACTACTGCACTGTAATTGTTCAGTGGCTACTTTCCTCTTGGTAAGGGTTGAAGACACTCTTTAGCTATGGTAAGCAGCTCTTCTAGGAGAAGGACAGTCCAAAATCAAACCATTGTTCTCTAGTCGTGGGTAGTGTCATAGCCTTTGTACCATGGTCTTCCCTGCCTTTGGGTAGAGTTCTCTTGCTTGAGGGTTCACTCAATTATTCTTCAGCTGTAACCTAAAGTCCAAAGAAGAACTTGATGAGCAGGAAGAAGCTAAAATCTCTCCCTCTCTCTCTCTCTCTCTCTCTCTCTCTCTCTCTCTCTCTCTCTCTCTCTCTCTCTCTCTCTTGCAAATCTGTTGTTCTAAATCCTAACTAAAATAAATCCGTTCACAAACATCTAGATGAATAGTTATTACCTTTGACATCATTGCTGATAAAACACCAATCATCTATGACGTCATTACTGATGGAGCAGACATAACCAATAACATAATTAGGTCTACATAACATATGACGTCATCATTACTCAATACAGGTGACATCATCATCACCATCAAAATGATTTAAGAGACTAAAACTTCTATTAATCAAGTGTCGAGTGGAAGAAGTGTATCGTTGTTACCGTTAGGTGGACTATACGAGAAATACTATCATGGATAAATTACCATTACTGATAAATTGTAGACTATTAAAATACCTCAATTGAGAATGCCAGTCCTTTATAATACTCAGAAATTATGGAGATTAAGGGAAAGTATTTAATTCCAAAGGGAAGGAATTTAATGGGAACCTTCTCTTAGATAAATCCTCTTCCAACAAGGACTTCCCGTCATTGATATAAGGGATCAGATCTTCTTCAGGGGTCTTGAAAAGAGGGTAGAGACTCCTGTATAAACAGTATATATATATATATATATATATATATATATATATATATATATATATATATATATATATATATATATATATATACAGTATACACATTATATATACATGTATATTATTCATATATATACATATTTATATATATATATATATATATATATATATATATATATATATATATATATATATATATATATATATATATATATATATATATATATATATATATATATATATATATATATATATATATATATATATATATATATATATATATATATATGTATAAATTATACATAATATATATATATATATATATATATATATATATATACATATATATATATATATATATATATATATATATATATATATATATATATAAATATATATATATATATATATATATATATATATATATATATATATATATATATATATATATATATATATATATATATGCGTAAAAATCACAGGAAAACGTGATGCTCAGATGCAGAAGAACCACAGGGAAAATGAAAATACAGAATATACACTTGAGTCCTGACTAGTTTCGTGATACTTCCTCAGAGGACTGATTTATTGAGAGAGGTTTCTTACATTTTATACGGAAAGCAAAAGTACGAACATACATATAGAGATTTAGAGAACAATGACACTCCCTTACCCGCTACCTGGGCGTAGGAGGAGTCCGAAAGCTCGTTAGACACCTGCTAAAAAGGGTCATTTCTAGTGGCGGGTATATTCTTGTTTTCTTCTTATTTTACTTTCATTACAGTTATTTATATGTCAATGCACAAAATTACAAATATATATACATACATATACATACATATACATATACATACACATACATACATATACATATATATACATATATACACACATATATATATATACATATATATACATACATACATATACATATACATATACATACACACATATACACATATACATATACATACATACACACACATACATATACATATACATACACATACACATATACATATATATACATACATACAGATACAAATACATATACATATACATAAATACATACACATACATATACATACACATACACATATACATACATATACACACACATATATACATGTATACATATATACACATACATACCTATACATATATACATTTATATGTATACAACATTAATATCATAAACATATAATCATGTATATATCAATACTTATATCTAGCATAACACTATCTAGTGCCAATATACTTATGCATATTATATAAAATAATTGTTTCTTTTAATGAATGGTAGCTTAGGTCTAAATATTAATTTCACACCGACGTTAATTATTCACAATACATTCAATTCTACATTAAGTGGTTAATGTTTTTTTATATAGTTTACAAATCTCTTTACATATAAAGGCGTCGAGTTTATACATTCCATGACCAATATTCAAGTTGTTTTCAAAGGTTTCTTTTATGAAACTGGACTCTATGATGTTTCTTTCTACTAAGTTATTTGAATGAACCAATTTCTTTGCACCTGACCAATTAATAGGGTGATTTTTATCTCTAACGTGGGCAAAGAGTGCATTATTATCTTGAGCATACCTGACACTTTTCTTATGTTGTTCAATTCTTTTTTCTAAGGCTTTACCAGTTTGACCAATATAGTATTTTTCACAAGCATTGCATGGAATACGATATACACATCCCTTGGTAATGTCAGGAGAATTCTTTATTAAGGCTGTTTTTATTGTATTTTTACTCTTAAATGCTACATTTACATTGAAGTTTTTTAACAGTTGGGGAATTTCTTTAAATGAATCACAATAAGGTAGTACAAGTAAATTTTGTGTGTTATAGTTTTTTCTGTTATCATTACCGAAAAAAGTCTTTTTTGCTGTTCTTAGGGCATCATCTAATACAATTTCAGGATACTTTAGTTTTTTACCTATTGCTCTAATACCATTTATTTCGTCATCAATATATTCAGGGCTGCAGACTCGGAATGCTCTTAAAAACATAGAAGTAAATACAGATTTCTTAACTTTGTTGCCTTGGTTTGAGTAATAATGGACATATGCCGAGATATTCGTTGGCTTTCTGTATACACTGAACTTGAGATTATTATTACATCTATGTATGCGACAATCCAAAAAAGGTAGGGTACAATTATTCTCCAGCTCCATAGTGAAATTTATTGATGGTACCAAACTATTCAATCTAAGAAGAAAGTTATCTAAATTTTCATTTCCTGGCCACACACATATTATGTCGTCAATATATCGAAACCATTTTACATTATTAGGTATGATGTTATTTACGATTCTGCTTTCAAAAAATTCCATGTATAGATTGCTCAATACTGGGGATAAAGGGTTTCCCATAGCCATACCAAAAGTTTGTGCATAAAATCTCCCATTGAATTCAAATTTACAATCTTTTATACATAATTTAATTAATTCTATTAAAGTTTGTATGGAGAATGGTAGATTCAATTGTCTATTATTTAATGTTTCAGATAAAAATTCCAACATGTCATCAATAGGTACTTTTGTGAATAGTGAGACTACATCAAAACTGACAAGCCTACAGGTACTGTTGATCTGTACTTCATTCAGTTTATTAATCAAGTCTACATTATTTTTTATATTTGAATATGAGATGGTGCCAACTAAAGGATTGAGGATATTCACGAACTTGAATATTGGTCATGGAATGTATAAACTCGACGCCTTTATATGTAAAGAGATTTGTAAACTATATAAAAAAACATTAACCACTTAATGTAGAATTGAATGTATTGTGAATAATTAACGTCGGTGTGAAATTAATATTTAGACCTAAGCTACCATTCATTAAAAGAAACAATTATTTTATATAATATGCATAAGTATATTGGCACTAGATAGTGTTATGCTAGATATAAGTATTGATATATACATGATTATATGTTTATGATATTAATGTTGTATACATATAAATGTATATATGTATAGGTATGTATGTGTATATATGTATACATGTATATATGTGTGTGTATATGTATGTATATGTGTATGTGTATGTATATGTATGTGTATGTATTTATGTATATGTATATGTATTTGTATCTGTATGTATGTATATATATGTATATGTGTATGTGTATGTATATGTATATGTATGTGTGTGTATGTATGTATATGTATATGTGTATATGTGTGTATGTATATGTATATGTATATGTATGTATGTATATATATGTATATATATATGTGTGTATATATGTATATATATGTATATGTATGTATGTGTATGTATATGTATATGTATGTATATGTATGTATATATATTTGTAATTTTGTGCATTGACATATAAATAACTGTAATGAAAGTAAAATAAGAAGAAAACAAGAATATACCCGCCACTAGAAATGACCCTTTTTAGCAGGTGTCTAACGAGCTTTCGGACTCCTCCTACGCCCAGGTAGCGGGTAAGGGAGTGTCATTGTTCTCTAAATCTCTATATGTATGTTCGTACTTTTGCTTTCCGTATAAAATGTAAGAAACCTCTCTCAATAAATCAGTCCTCTGAGGAAGTATCACGAAACTAGTCAGGACTCAAGTGTATATTCTGTATTTTCATTTTCCCTGTGGTTCTTCTGCATCTGAGCATCACGTTTTCCTGTGATTTTTACGCATAAATGGATACCACGTACTCCTTCCAGACTTTCTGTACGACTTTCCCTATCTTGGTATATATTATTAGAGAATTTACAGACGCCCTCACACGCGCCCATACTACTAAAGAACACCTGCGGTTTCTTCGTGAATGCTGGGAGGAACAAGTCATTCCGAAATGCATGATAACGAAATCCCTATTGGATATAGAAGATCAACCATTTGGTGATATACAGAGAAGTATATTAGAAAAGCATATAAATTCAATGAAAATTAAAAACCGAAGAGCGTTTGAAGACCTAACAAGAAAAAGGAGACATTTTGAAGCCTCAATACCAACGGATTGGAAAGACTCACTTCGAGGTTTCTGCTATGGAGAAATGAACGAAAAAGTGTATAGAAAACTCAAACAAAAGCATGACACGAAACTCAATGCACTGATAGAAAGTAGCCCGTGGACTACAAACGTTAATCCAGAATGTGTGGTTAATTTGTCAAATAAAATTCTAGATAAAAATGTGAAGTGTGCCTTGGGATACGGTTTAAATTTCTCGATGTCATCAAGTGCAGTGAATAGTGTAGAAATTACGAATGGAGTGTGTAACCTGGAGAAATTCAGTGATATTTCTGTAGAAGAAGTAAATATGATTAAGGGTATTATATACAGCAATATGAAAAAACCAGTGGTTCCAAATTGCCCAAAAAGATTCAAGAGAGCAATTGCCGAATTGAAGCAAGATAGAAATATTAAGTTGACAAAAGCCGATAAATCTGGAGCACTGGTAATCTTGAATAAAAATGATTATATAGAAAAAATGGAAAACCTCTTGAGTGATGAAAACACATACATGGAATTAAGAAAAAATCCAATTGAGTTTGTGAATAGTAGTTACAACAAAAAAGTGAAAGAGTTATTAAAAGGGAATGAAGATCTGATAAAAAAGGTTTGTACAATATCACCAACATTGCCATATATGTATGGAACTATTAAAACTCATAAGCCAAATTATCCAGCTAGGCCAATAATTAGCTCTGTAGGTTCAGCAGCATATAAATTATCTAAGTACCTCGTGAATATCCTCAATCCTTTAGTTGGCACCATCTCATATTCAAATATAAAAAATAATGTAGACTTGATTAATAAACTGAATGAAGTACAGATCAACAGTACCTGTAGGCTTGTCAGTTTTGATGTAGTCTCACTATTCACAAAAGTACCTATTGATGACATGTTGGAATTTTTATCTGAAACATTAAATAATAGACAATTGAATCTACCATTCTCCATACAAACTTTAATAGAATTAATTAAATTATGTATAAAAGATTGTAAATTTGAATTCAATGGGAGATTTTATGCACAAACTTTTGGTATGGCTATGGGAAACCCTTTATCCCCAGTATTGAGCAATCTATACATGGAATTTTTTGAAAGCAGAATCGTAAATAACATCATACCTAATAATGTAAAATGGTTTCGATATATTGACGACATAATATGTGTGTGGCCAGGAAATGAAAATTTAGATAACTTTCTTCTTAGATTGAATAGTTTGGTACCATCAATAAATTTCACTATGGAGCTGGAGAATAATTGTACCCTACCTTTTTTGGATTGTCGCATACATAGATGTAATAATAATCTCAAGTTCAGTGTATACAGAAAGCCAACGAATATCTCGGCATATGTCCATTATTACTCAAACCAAGGCAACAAAGTTAAGAAATCTGTATTTACTTCTATGTTTTTAAGAGCATTCCGAGTCTGCAGCCCTGAATATATTGATGACGAAATAAATGGTATTAGAGCAATAGGTAAAAAACTAAAGTATCCTGAAATTGTATTAGATGATGCCCTAAGAACAGCAAAAAAGACTTTTTTCGGTAATGATAACAGAAAAAACTATAACACACAAAATTTACTTGTACTACCTTATTGTGATTCATTTAAAGAAATTCCCCAACTGTTAAAAAACTTCAATGTAAATGTAGCATTTAAGAGTAAAAATACAATAAAAACAGCCTTAATAAAGAATTCTCCTGACATTACCAAGGGATGTGTATATCGTATTCCATGCAATGCTTGTGAAAAATACTATATTGGTCAAACTGGTAAAGCCTTAGAAAAAAGAATTGAACAACATAAGAAAAGTGTCAGGTATGCTCAAGATAATAATGCACTCTTTGCCCACGTTAGAGATAAAAATCACCCTATTAATTGGTCAGGTGCAAAGAAATTGGTTCATTCAAATAACTTAGTAGAAAGAAACATCATAGAGTCCAGTTTCATAAAAGAAACCTTTGAAAACAACTTGAATATTGGTCATGGAATGTATAAACTCGACGCCTTTATATGTAAAGAGATTTGTAAACTATATAAAAAAACATTAACCACTTAATGTAGAATTGAATGTATTGTGAATAATTAACGTCGGTGTGAAATTAATATTTAGACCTAAGCTACCATTCATTAAAAGAAACAATTATTTTATATAATATGCATAAGTATATTGGCACTAGATAGTGTTATGCTAGATATAAGTATTGATATATACATGATTATATGTTTATGATATTAATGTTGT
This sequence comes from Palaemon carinicauda, assembly GCF_036898095.1. NCBI lineage: Eukaryota > Metazoa > Arthropoda > Malacostraca > Decapoda > Palaemonidae > Palaemon > Palaemon carinicauda. The sequence goes on along the minus strand of NC_090767.1, from coordinate 50,639,390 downwards.
ATACATATAAATGTATATATGTATAGGTATGTATGTGTATATATGTATACATGTATATATGTGTGTGTATATGTATGTATATGTGTATGTGTATGTATATGTATGTGTATGTATTTATGTATATGTATATGTATTTGTATCTGTATGTATGTATATATATGTATATGTGTATGTGTATGTATATGTATATGTATGTGTGTGTATGTATGTATATGTATATGTGTATATGTGTGTATGTATATGTATATGTATATGTATGTATGTATATATATGTATATATATATATGTGTGTATATATGTATATATATGTATATGTATGTATGTGTATGTATATGTATATGTATGTATATGTATGTATATATATTTGTAATTTTGTGCATTGACATATAAATAACTGTAATGAAAGTAAAATAAGAAGAAAACAAGAATATACCCGCCACTAGAAATGACCCTTTTTAGCAGGTGTCTAACGAGCTTTCGGACTCCTCCTACGCCCAGGTAGCGGGTAAGGGAGTGTCATTGTTCTCTAAATCTCTATATGTATGTTCGTACTTTTGCTTTCCGTATAAAATGTAAGAAACCTCTCTCAATAAATCAGTCCTCTGAGGAAGTATCACGAAACTAGTCAGGACTCAAGTGTATATTCTGTATTTTCATTTTCCCTGTGGTTCTTCTGCATATATATATATATATATACATATACATATATATATACATACACATATATGTATAAATTATACATAATATATATATATATATATATATATATATATATATATATATATATATATATATATATATATATATATATATATATATATATATACATATATATATATATATATATATATATATATATATATATATATATATATATATATATATATATATATGTATATATATGTTAAAATCATACATAAAGTATACATATATATATATATATATATATATATATATATATATATATATATATATATATACATATACATATATATATATATATATATATATATATATATATATATATATATATATATATATATATATATATATATATATATATACACATATATGTCTATACATATATATAAACATTATATATATATATATATATATATATATATATATATATATATATATATATATATACGTTATATAAATGTATATATGTATATATATATATATATATATATATATATATATATATATATATATATATATATATATATATATATATATATATATATATATATATATATATATATATATACAATATATATATATATATATATATATATATATATATATATATATATATATATATTTATATATGTATATGGATTATCACTGGGACAAATCTTCATAAATTTAAAAACATTATTGGAATTAGTTCCTCTGTTGAGATGTCAGTGGATGGAAGATATTTCTTTTTTATCTTTTTTTTGAGAGAGAGAGAGAGAGAGAGAGAGAGAGAGAGAGAGAGAGAGAGAGAGAGAGAGAGAGAGAGAGAGAGAGAGAGAGCGAGCACGCGTCAAGTAGTCCCTCACTAAAGTGCCAGAGAATATCTGTTAACCTAAGTAAATAGTTTAGTGTTTAATGAAAATATGAAATTAGCTTAGTATCTTAAATGTCTAATATGTCCATCTCCATCCAGCTATTGTTACTGACATGCAGTTTTAACATAGATGTTAATCTAGACAGCTGAGCTTGAATGGATAAGGTATGCCAGGGCGAACTACCAGAGCCTATCCAAGGGTAACTGGGTCTTATAATACATTGCTTTGCAGGTAACTAAGTTAGTTAGTTACCTGGATGGTCTACAGATCATAGAGGACTGGAATGATCATACTGGAGGTAGGTGTAGGTCATACACACTTTTATTCCCTATTGTTGGCATATACCGTACCTTATTGAGCATGATTGTGATTAGTGTGGTCAAAAGATGAACTATATGCCTGGATTCAATGAATATAGATAATTGTTATTCATTCATACTTTGAACAATATTCACCCAGATGGCAAAAGGAAAATTAAACATGACTCTTGAAAATGAACTGAAATATCTGAAGAGGGAAAACTAGAAAAACATTTTGTAGTGTTTTGTGAAAAGCCATTATTCCTTTTTTTTTTTTTTTTTTTTTTTTTTTGCTGACCAGGCATTTTGGGAGCCTATTGTGATGTTTCTATATGTCTATGTCAATCAAAGTGTCAGTTCTCTCTCTCTCTCTCTCTCCTCTCTCTCTCTCTCTCTCTCTCTCTCTCTCTCTCTCTCTCTCTCTCTCTGTGCAACATATCCTTTGATCTTTGATCGAATATTTGTTGCAGAAAATTCCACCGATGTCTGTTGCTGGTTCTTGCATGAAATTGCATTTTGCAATTCTGTTGCAAAATAAAGTTTCCTGCACACCATTATTAATGGAATACGTAGCTATTTGTGCAGACACAAACTCATTATCTGTGACGAGCATTGAATCATTAAGCGTTTGAATCTCTCGTTGTCCAAAGACAGCGAAAGGATCACTTAAACGGCCTCTTCTTCTTCTTCTCCTTCTTCTTGGAGTCAAGAATAAGGAAAGATTGTCCAATTCCCTGAATCTCTTCCTCCTCCTCCACTGGACATTAACGAGAATTCTTCCTTCTCCCTTCTGGCCAGACCCAAGGAAGGTCTTCTTCTTCTTCTTCTTTTTCTTCTTCTTCTTCTGACACTTAAAAGTTCATTGTCTCTCTCTGCTGTGAGATCTTCATTAGATTAGTTCTCATTAACGGAGGTCTTCAATACACAACGTTTTCATTAACTTGGTCTTCATTAACTGAGGTTTTCATTAACCAAGGGCTTCAATAACTGAGCTCTTCAATAACATATATAAGTCTCTTGTCAATTGGAAGTACGTTATTTATCTCCTTACAGCAGTCGATTGACCACCATGTACGAGAAAGATATTAGAGACTGGGGCACTCTTTCAAACGAAAAGTTAGTCCAGAGAGAGAGAGAGAGAGAATCAATTTGCTCTCTCTCTCTCTCTCTCTCTCTCTCTCTCTCTCTCTCTCTCTCTCTCTCTCTCCTCTCTCTCTCTCTCTCTCTCTCTCTCTACATATAAATAAACATTTCCATAGACTTAATTTCCTGCAACAGACAGCTAATTTCCTTAGTCGAAGTCGATTCGAGTCGTAACAATAAACCGAAATCGGACGAAGAAAGAAAGAAAAGACAAGAGAGAAAGAAAGATATCAAAGAAAGCACGATGACGTCATCATGGAGGAATCTGGAAACTATTTCACCATCTAGTTAATATCTTTGACTTTTTGTGTCTGTTGTTGACATGGCACGTTCTCTGCAAGAAAGATCTGCTATACTCTTCTTTTTATTCTTCTCGTTTTCTTTGTCTGACTATTTGAACTTAACAATATAAAAGCATGAGAGAGAGAGAGAGAGAGAGAGAGAGAGAGAGAGAGAGAGAGAGAGAGAGAGAGAGAGAGAGAGAGACCCCTTGAACATCAGGTGTCTTCCTTAATTATATGTAAATTGGGTGTCCGTTAATCCTCAAGGCCCTTAATCAAAGTTGATGCAAGACCTTAAAGTCTTTGACCCTGTCCTATTGGGGTCTTTCTTTACCTGCACTTTATTCCCTAATGACCTGGGCCAGGTCCCCTCTTCCGCTAGGGAGCAAATAGGACCAGAGATATTCCCTCCTTTATGTATTCATCTCGCTCTGAATATGGAGCCTTGATTCGGTAGGATCAGAAAGCGATTGAGGACGTCCAAATGCAGACATGAAGATGGAGGTGTTTCTTTTCATCATTCCTGGATCCTTTAGCATGGAGAGAGGATGTCTTGTTATAGTACTTTTTTAATCTAGATTTGTACACCTTTCCTCCATTTACCATTAATTGGTCATCAACAATGAACAGCAGAATGACATTGGTGGTCCTTGTTGACCTCAAAGAGAATGGTCTACAATTCCTGTGGCCTCTGTTGTCGGAGCATCCAAAATGTTTGCCCTACAGAACCAATCTTATAAGACAAACCCTTATGTTCACATCTAACCACATGGAGACTGTCCAACACCTTCTCAAAGACATAAGGTTTACTAGATTGTCTATTTGAGATTCCTAAAGACATTCCACTAATAAGTTCTTATCAAAGTCAATAGAATAATGAACTAGTTTTATTAATACCTTTTGAATATCTTCAATTTCTTAACTTCTGCAATTTTCCTCCTGCCTTTCTAACTTCTCCTCTTCCCTTTAGTAAATCTATATTCACAACTCACATACCTGAACATTCATCTCATTCATCTCCTGTCAGGATGGAGGAACAGATGTCCACCGAATTTGCAGTTACAATAATGTCCCAATTTCAACTGTCATATCTTCATACTGTATCTTTCAAAATGAAGCCATCAAAAGGTTTGAACCAAGGGTAGCAGTGGCCTAGTGGAAATGTCCTTGCCTGCATTCTGCTGGACAGGAGATCGAGTCCCGATCAAAATTGATAGTTTCTTCAAGTGATTGTAACCTCACCATCTAAGGATGGTGGGGGGGGGAGCCTTATAGGTAGACCTGCTGGGGCATCAGCAGCCATTGCCTGGCCCTCCCTGGTCCTAGCTTGAATGGGGAGGCGATTTAAGCGCTGATTATATGTACATATGGTCAGTCTCTAGGGCATTGTCTCGCAGTAAAGAGTAATAAAATGAGTAATCACTTATTTGAGTAACCACTTAGAAGCTACGAACACCAATATATAATTTACATTTGTATATCAGAAGGGAAATAAGTCCAATTTCAAATCCCATATCAGATAGAGGCAAGATGGCTGACACTGGGGGGGGGGGGAAGCGATGAAGAAAGACCTGCCATCTATTTATGTTGGATATCAGTGGAAAGACGATATCGTACAATTTCCTACTGAATTGTCATACAAATTTAGATGATAAATAGATGAAATGTTTAGGGGAATTCTTGGCTCTGTCATAATAGTAATATTTATAATAATAATAATAATAATAATAATAATAATAATAATAATAATAATAATAATAATAATAATAATAATAATAATTACAAAGTATCTATATATAAACATAGAGAGATTCATGAGGTACCCGACTGTATATAGGAATAGATGTAAGGTAAGATTCTCTCTCTCTCTCTCTCTCTCTCTCTCTCTCTCTCTCTCTCTCTCTCTCTCTCTCTCTCTCTCTCTCTCTCTCAGAAACAATATTTTCTTCATTATTATTCATTAACTAGAGAAGACAGAGGAAGTTATAAATTATTAATCTATTTTTCATTATAATTACATTCTTCTTAATACGAACCAACTAAGACGTGTCTCTGATGCTTCACTATTCAGAAGTTTTGGAAAAAAAAACTTCTTTTCTTTAAGTTTCTCGGCTGAAGTTGGGAAGTTTTGAGAAGATATTTGATTACATATATGTACATATGAATTTATAAGTCATATGTATAGGTGTGTATTATGTTAGATTCATATCTTTAGATACAAAAGTACAATAATTCTTGATCTAAAAGGTATGATATTTCCTCTGGACAAATGAGTTTCAAGAAATGTAAACAAATGCGGTGATGCCGGATGAACGATAACTCTTGAACAAATAGAAAATCTCCCTCTTTTCCTATTCTCGTCTACAAACAAAAACTCCTGCAAAGGATCTCATTAACAGAGAAAGAAAACAAACTTTCTCTTTTAAAAGGACACACAAGAAATCCTTCAGTCCAGGAACTATGGTCAAAAGGATTCCATTTAACCCTGTTTTTAAAAACCCTTTCCTGTATTGTCATACGTTTGGCAGCTACACCTTGAACGAGTTGCCATTAGCCTCAGGATTGGAACGATTCCTTTCAGCTCTGAGGCAGAGACGTGGACTACTGTAAGCAGTTTTATCCTCTTGGACACCCATAGAAAGCTTCTCTTCCTCCCTTTTATCCTCTGCCAAAAAGACTTTCCCTTTCAACGGGACACACAAAAGACACCCAAGAGAGATTGGACAAAAGAAGCCATTATAACCTTAAAACGTTTAAAATCCCTCAAAGATTATCGTACGTTTGGCAACTTACTCTCCTTTGAATTGGCCTATTTTGAGAGACAGAAGGTTAGACTGGGCGTGGAAAACTGTAAGCATTTTTGTCTTAATACCCATCTCTCTCTCTCTCTCTCCCTCTCTCTCTCTCTCTCTCTCTCTCTCTCTCTCTCTCTCTCTCTCCTTGCCCTTGCAATAATTTATATTGATTTGATCAACATTTACCATTAAAATCATGTAACTTTTACCAGTAGAGAGAGAGAGAGAGAGAGAGAGAGAGAGAGAGAGAGAGAGAGAGATTAAACCCTTTGGATTCTAAATGTGTCTCTGATGACGTCATCGTTGCCATGGCAACCTGAAGTAAACAAACATTTTATTGATTGATGAAATCGATGAGATTTTGTTATTAATAATAATGATTAACACAAAACTCTTCAATCGATCATCCAGTCAGAGGAGTTGGACAGCCTCGAGTTAAGACGGTGTTTGGTGGGTGACCGCTAAGAGTTGGTAGGTGCTGTTGGCATACAGCCCCCTTCAACATCAAATGCTTAAGAAAATAAATTGGTGTTTAATATATATGTATACATCAAATGCAGCCATTTCTAGTCTACTGCAGGACAAAGGCCTAAGATATGTCCTTATTCATGTCTGGGGTTTGGCCAATTTTCACCACCACACTGGCCAACGAGGAATGATAATGATTGGATATTTTCGCATATTTGCTCACAGCAAACCAACCTAGTATGCGGTGGCCTTGACTAGTAACGCTTTGCCGATTACAGAGATACGCGAGTGCCAGTTTTGCTAAACATAAATCTGAAATCCTCCTAAATTCTTCTTCACAAAACTCCACAAAATCCATCATTTCCCACATAGCAAAAAATAGTATTATTATAACACTGGACTTCAAACCACACAAAGGTCGAAATTGTGGTTCAATAAAGAGAGATTTTGGCTCTTAAGGAAAACGTCATAAACTGGTCATCTCATCTGGCGGTTTGTGGCACCTCTCTTTGAAGCCCAATATAATTAGTTATTTAATGACCTCAGTCACTTCATTAATAGTGAAATTGTTGCTGTTACTTTAATTAGAACGATGTTGTTTTCATATTAATTGACTAAAAGTTACAACAACTGGTGAAAAAAAAATTAAACATCATCATAACATGATGTTGATTATTTCTTTACCTGTTGCTGAAGCTTTTACCCATTCATTTTTGTATCCAAGATGAGACCCAAGATGAGGCTGTAGAACGCTTCCAAAAGCATTTGATCCTTCTCATACCTTTACTGTAGACTCACAAACATCCCATCTAATTTCTCTCTCTCTCTCTCTCTCTCTCTCTCTCTCTCTCTCTCTCTCTCTCTCTCTCTCTCTCTCTCTCTCTCTCAGACAGACAGACACACACACAGACACAAACAAACGGACGAACAAACAAAATAACTCTTCCACTGAATATTAATTGTGTCTTTTTTTTATAAAATGTTTTTGTCATTGTTTAAGAAGAACCTCCAGAGATTTTTATTTTATCTGCAAAAGACCAGTTGTAATGACGCAGACTTTGTTGGGGGTTTCAAGGAACTGTTCATGAGCTATGTCTGAAAGAGCATGAAGCCATGGAGAGATGCTGTTGGAGAGAGAGACTTCTTAAGTCTTGTGTCACTTTTTGGAGTTTTACTTTTAGAAGTTGAAAAGTGTTAAGTCTCACATGACACACATTTCATGTTTTCTCTTCTCTATGGAAACTTCCACTTTAGATGACAAAGGATATTCATCACTCTCTCTCTTCAACAACAGCTACAACAACAACAACAACAACAATGATGATAATAAGAGTAACAAACTACCCTGAAGGAGACAAATGACTCAGAGACAAGACCAATTGGCTTTCTCTAATGGAAGGTTATATTGAGATCAGGTCACGTTATCTCTCTCTCTCTCTCTCTCTCTCTCTCTCTCTCCTCTCTCTCTCTCTCTCTCTCTCCTCTCTCTCTCTCTCTTTACCATGTGATTAATTAATATAGTCCCACAACTGTAATGAATCCGTCTCGTGAGATTTTTTTTTGTCCAGATTGAAGCAATTTGACATTTACTCTAGACCATGTGAAAAATTCTCATTGGCTTATAACGTATATCATAAATGTCTATTTAATTTGTCTTGAAATTTGGATTTTGAAATTTAAGTACAAAATGGTGAGGGATGTCTGTACCTGATAGTCAGTTGGTTGTTGTGGGTCGCAGTTGATTGTGGAATAAGGTATGCAGCTTGAAAATGCACCTTAATTGCAAGGTAACACGAACAAATACATGCATACATACATACATACATACGTATATCAATGTATCCAACTGATTAATGCCTGTGTCAGAGACAGTGTGCGTTATGTAGCCCTTGAAATAACAAGGACTTGTCTCTCTCTCTCTCTCTCTCTCTCTCTCTCTCTCTCATCTCTCTCTCTCTCTCTCTCTCTCTCTCTCATCTCTACAAGAGCGTTCATTTCAGCAAGAGATTCCTCATCATTTCTTTTGGCGCCAAAAAGATGTTTACCGGAACCGTTTCCTACGACATCAACCTTCCCCCGTTAGACTCGTAAAGCATTCCTACCATCCTTCACGTCTCTACACATTCTCACCTATTCTTTCTACTCTCTCCTGTTCTTTATATATTTCAATCTTTAACACAGCGTTGTCACCCAGTCTCTGCAACTATTCTTTTGCTGAGGATGTCTCCACATTTTCTTCTTTCTTACACATTAGAGAACGGGGACTCAATTCCAATGGAGTTTCAATTCCAAAGGGGATTCATTTCCAAAGGAGATTCAATTCCAAAAAGGATTCAATTCCAAAAGGGATTCAATTCCAAAATGGATTCAGTTCCAAAGGAGATTTAATTCCAAAAGGGATTCATTTCCAAAGGAGATTCAATTTTAAAAGGGATTCCATTCCAAAGGGGATTCAATTCCAAAATGGATTCAATTTCCAAAATGGATTCATTTCCAAGGGGATTCAATTCCAAAGGGGATTCAGTTTCAAAGGGGATTCAATTTCAAAGGGGATTCAATTCCAAAATGGATTCAGTTCCAAAGGAGATTCAATTCCAAAAGGGATTAAGTTCCAAAGAAGATTCAGTTCCAAAGGAGATTAAATTCCAAAGGGGATTCAAATCCAAAAGGAATTCAGTTCCAAAGGAGATTCAATTCCAAAGGGGATTCAATTCCAAAGGGGATTCAGTTCCAAAGGAGATTCAATTCCAAAGGGGATTCAAATCCAAAATGAATTAAATTCCAAAGGAGATTCAATTCCAAATTGGATTCAGCTTCCAAAGGGGATCCAGTTCTAACGGAGATTCAACTCCAAAGGGGATTCAATTTCAAAATGGATTCATTCCCAAAGGAGATTCAATCCCAAAGGAGATTCAATTCCAAAGGAGATTCAATTCCTAAGGAGATTCAATTCCCTAAGGGGATTCAATTCCTAAGGAGATTCAATTCTCTAAGGGGATTCAATTCCAAAGGAGAGATTCAATTCCAAAGGGGATTCATTTCCAAAGGAGATTCAATTCCTAAAGGGATTCAATTCCAAAAGGGATTCAATTTCAAAGGGGATTCAATTCCAAAATGGATTCAGTTCCAAAATGGATTCAGTTCCAAAGGAGATTCAATTCCAAAATGGGTTCAGTTCCAAAGGAGATTCATTTCCAAAAGAGATTCAATTCCAAAAGGGATTCAATTACAAAGGGGATTCATTTCCAAAGGGGATTAATGGAAATTAATGAGACATCCATACTCTTTCATGGCAGTAATTTCCTTAATAAAAGTCCTAAGAAGAATTCGATGGGAAGCAAGGAGCTAATCTCTCTCTCTCTCTCTCTCTCTCTCTCTCTCTCTCTCTCTCTCTCTCTCTCACACACACACACAAGCTGTCCTTATCTTCGACAAAGCTTACAGTAAATATAAATTATTTAAGCTTTAATAATTATGCATAAGTCATAACAAAGGATAAATGATATTAATAATTGGAGTAAACAGCAGTAACTCTTAACACAATGAACTCCCAACCTCTTCTAAAAGAGATATCTCTGAATGGACCATAAGACCAGTAGTAGTAAATTCCATTCATAACAATTTTATGAATAAACAGAGAAGGAGAGGAGGAGGAGGAGACTTACTACTACGGCCAATGAATGAATGAAGGTGTTGGGATTACGATGTAAACAAAGAAAGAATCTACTAAGTGGGGTCAATGGATGACAAGTGGGAATAGAACCACGAATCATCTATCTCTCTCTCTCTTGCTTTAGAATCCTATAACAGACGCGGGATCGATCCTATGGGAGGGGAGAGATGGGAAGTATATGGTTCTTTATCAGAGAAGCTGAGAATGGTCGTCTACTGACCTGCGTAGTGGGATAGGTACTTGAGGGATAGGTGACTGTGGTGGGTCATTTCCAGGGTGAAGATAGTGGTTAGGCCTCGCTGTTGCATCCCTAATGACTTGAAGAGATCCTAAAAGGCTTATTGAGAGAGAGAGAGAGAGAGAGAGAGAGAGAGAGAGAGAGAGAGAGAGAGAATTTCTTCTTAATTAAAGAATCATTAGTTAAATTTGGACTCAAATCGGAGCGTGGAATCGAAGTCAAATGCTCCAATTGATTTTAGAAATCATTACGATATGCTCTTCATATATTCCATTCATAATGGAAATATCAGAACCTAAATGCTCCCACATGCTCCTCCGTTGGAGCAAGAGCATAGAGTCA
>NC_090767.1:50611095-50613595 GCF_036898095.1 Palaemon carinicauda | reverse complement strand
CAAGGTTCAGCTTTTGGCTTCTGGACTATGTGGCAGAGAGAAATTTTAATGGTTTAACGATGCCAACATCAATGAACTGTTAAGGGAGAAGAGCAATTATAATCTGGGGAGTGATCAGCAGAAACGGAAGATAGGATCTGCATGTCATGAGGAGAGGCAGTATGAAGGGTGTTTGCTATAGGGATGACATCCTTGATGTGTACGAGAGATCTTACTCTGGTCCTGTCAGTCCTTGATTCATTTTCATGGACGATAACGCTTATCTCCAATCGTGATAGGGTGTTGAATCCCTTCCAAGATAAGGAGACAATTATCTAGATGGAATGACCTCGCTTGCCAGACCTAGACCCTATTGAGCATGTGTGGAACATGTTGCAAGTTGCCATATCCGGTCGTGTAGCTCAGCACACGTCTCTTGAAGAGCTTGGAAATGATCTCGTACAAGAATGGAAAAAGTTGCTCCTCTTTAACTCTTAAAATTTTAAGTGTGATTACCGACAGCAAATTTACTTTTGAGAAACACATTAGGTCTGTGTCTTCTTCAATTGCACAAAAAATATGCTTATTGAGAAAGTCTTTATATATATATATATATATATATATATATATATATATATATATATATATATATATATATATACATATATAAATATATATATATATATATATATATATATATATATATATATATATATATATATATATATATATATATATATATGTATATATATATATACATAAATAGGTATATATAGATATATAAATATATATTTATATATATATATAATGATATATATACATATAAATATATATATATATATATATATATATATATATATATATATATATATATATATATATATATATATATATATATACAAAAATATGTATATACAAATATGTAAATATATATATGTATATATAATGATATATATACATATAAATATATAAATATATATATATAACTATATATATGTATATATATGAATATATATATATATAAATTTCTACCTCATACTTGGGATCGAACGCTAGCCCCTTCTAATGAAAGGCCAGGTCGAAACCAACCATGCCACGAGAGCCCATAAAAGGAAATCTCAACCTGACACTAATCTAGATGTCCGAGGATTTACCTGGTGAGACATCAGTCTCTTTACCAGCGAGTTTTACCAGATTTCCCCGGGCCACCACGTGACACAATTGGTAGTAATTCATTCAAATTACCCCTAATGAGTCAATATGGATAAATATCAACACAACATCGTGTTCAAATAGAAATAAATTTCTACCTCATACTTGGGATCGAACGCTAGCCCCTTCTAATGAAAGGCCAGGTCGAAACCAACCATGCCACGAGAGCCCATAAAAGGAAATCTCAACCTGACACTAATCTAGATGTCCGAGGATTTACCTGGTGAGACATCAGTCTCTTTACCAGCGAGTTTTACCAGATTTCCCCGGGCCACCACGTGACACAATTGGTAGTAATTCATTCAAATTACCCCTAATGAGTCAATATGGATAAATATCAACACAACATCGTGTTCAAATAGAAATAAATTTCTACCTCATACTTGGGATCGAACGCTAGCCCCTTCTAATGAAAGGCCAGGTCGAAACCAACCATGCCACGAGAGCCCATAAAAGGAAATCTCAACCTGACACTAATCTAGATGTCCGAGGATTTACCTGGTGAGACATCAGTCTCTTTACCAGCGAGTTTTACCAGATTTCCCCGGGCCACCACGTGACACAATTGGTAGTAATTCATTCAAATTACCCCTAATGAGTCAATATGGATAAATATCAACACAACATCGTGTTCAAATAGAAATAAATTTCTACCTCATACTTGGGATCGAACGCTAGCCCCTTCTAATGAAAGGCCAGGTCGAAACCAACCATGCCACGAGAGCCCATAAAAGGAAATCTCAACCTGACACTAGTCTAGATGTCCGAGGATTTACCTGGTGAGACATCAGTCTCTTTACCAGCGAGTTTTACCAGATTTCCCCGGGCCACCACGTGACACAATTGGTAGTAATTCATTCAAATTACCCCTAATGAGTCAATATGGATAAATATCAACACAACATCGTGTTCAAATAGAAATAAATTTCTACCTCATACTTGGGATCGAACGCTAGCCCCTTCTAATGAAAGGCCAGGTCGAAACCAACCATGCCACGAGAGCCCATAAAAGGAAATCTCAACCTGACACTAATCTAGATGTCCGAGGATTTACCTGGTGAGACATCAGTCTCTTTACCAGCGAGTTTTACCAGATTTCCCCGGGCCACCACGTGACACAATTGGTAGTAATTCATTCAAATTACCCCTAATGAGTCAATATGGATAAATATCAACACAACATCGTGTTCAAATAGAAATAAATTTCTACCTCATACTTGGGATCGAACGCTAGCCCCTTCTAATGAAAGGCCAGGTCGAAACCAACCATGCCACGAGAGCCCATAAAAGGAAATCTCAACCTGACACT
>NC_090767.1:50568595-50601095 GCF_036898095.1 Palaemon carinicauda | reverse complement strand
CTATTGTGCAATGTGAAGGATAATGGTGCATTGTGTGTCTGGGGAATAGATGTGATTTTGAATGTATATGTATAGTCTTAATGTATATAGATGTGTATAATTGAGCTTCCATTAAAGCCAAGGTTTATTTTGGTCAAGGTCAGAGCAAGAAGAAGTTTTCAATAGATTTGCTAAATGTCATTTCATGCAAGAACTAACAACAGATTTCAATGGAGAGAGAGAGAGAGAGAGAGAGAGAGAGAGAGAGAGAGAGAGAGAGAAAGCATATTCGTTTGACTGAATGATTGTTGCAGAAAAATCTATTTTTGGGTGAGGTAGCCATGACATCCTGATGGAAGGTTCCTTTCGGTAGCTTCCTTGGGTATATTAACTACAAGGATATTCCCAGAGAATTAAACCACAGGTTATCACAGAATTCTTACTTCTGGTGCGAGTATCCTAAAGGTTTCCCTTTAAGACATCGTATATCAACAGGGGACGCATGTATTAACATGCCACATAGCTATCTGCACCCCATATAGAGTTAACACTTTGATATGGAAAGGTGGAGAATAACTGGGGAGCCGTTCCACAGCTACACTCGTCCGTGGCTACTTTTGGTACTCGAAACGTAAACAAACGGGCGCCATTGCTAAATGACGTCACGTCCGTCCTCATCCTGATGCCAGCTCCTTGGTAATCTCCATGATACAGCAGGACAGGGCGGGGCCGGAAAGGCTGGACTAGAATAGCAGGGAGGGTCCATCAGAACGTCATGGCTATCTTACCCAAAAATAGATTTTTCGCTTCGCTAAAAATCCGTTTTTTGGGCTCAAGCCATGACGTCCTGATGGAAGAGTACCAGAGAATCAATGTATCGTGGAAAATTTCCCCTTATTAGAGTAAGTGCCAAGGGCTTTGAAAAGAGGTATGTAATGTGACCTTGGTAGAGGTTCCGTGGGGATCCAGCTTCCTGCCCCCCCTGGCAGAGAAGTCCCAGCGGGTTATACCAAAATTCAAAGTGGTCATCGAAGGGCTACACACCCTGCGGAGAGTTCGTGAAGGACTCGGAGACAAGACAGAATGGTCAATATTCGTGTAGGAACATTCTCAAGATTAGATGAGTGATAGTTAATCACTATATTCCATGGTTAGAGAACAATCTGGTCTCGAAGGTATGGCGTAGGTAAGTATTCAATTAGGAATATTTCACAGCATAGGTGAGTATATAATACAGACAAAACATTATTCTTCTCATTTCAAAGGAAAGGGGTAAATGAAACTATGACATTCATGTATTTCAAAGTGTAAATAGGAGCGAAGAGAGACGCACAAGTTATAAAATAGACATTTTATTTCATAAAATGCAGGTTATAGTAGTAATAAATGCAATAAAGGATGTAAAGTTATTTTACAATATTAAATAATGTACATTGAAATTAGAAGACTTGAATCTTGAATCTGAAAGAAATTTCAAATTTTTAGAAAGCACAAGTTCCAAAGGAACGTCAGTCTTTAACAAAGGATAAAAACACATCATGCCCTTAGGCATGTGGCACTCATGTGAAGTCTATGACATTTCACCTTGGAAAGAACAGTCTATTAGAAACACTAAGTGTCCATGAAATCACTATGTATCACATGAGGGTCAACACAGGCACCCGTAGAGTTAAAGTCCCAAGTAACTCGCTGTTCTATGCAGAGTTAAACTGCAGGTTTCATAACACTACCTGCGGCTACCACGAAATGTTTGACTTCATGCACTTGCTTCGCATAGTGCTTGAAGAAAACGCGCGAAGATTTCCATCCTGTGAAGCTCTTGAGGCTTTCGAAATCCATACTCTGGAAGAAATTCAGAGAAGATGCGACTTTTCTAGGATCGTGACCTGCGGGTGTACTGTCAGGATCCGCTCTGCGAATGAAGTAGGTGATTTTCGCTCTTAGTTGTTTCAGTGACAGGTCGCTACCCGATGTTTCTCCTTTGAAGAGTTGGCCTCCACCAAAGTCTGAAATTCTTCGAAGATAGACCTTGAGACTCTCTACTGGACATAGAGAGACATCTTCCTTCAGGGGGCAGATTCTCCAGGGGCCCCATCTCTTGGTGGGTAATTCGTTTTTTGCGAGAAACGTCGGATCAGGGAAGAGGGTAACTTCTCCTGAATCTGTGAACAGGATATGACCCTCGTCTCTTGATAATGCCACTATTTCGCTGACTCAGGCTCCCGAGGCGAGAGCAAAAAGGAATATAACTTTTTGAGTCAGATCCTTGAGAGGGCACGAATCGTTGTCCAAGTTAGAGGCAAAATGGAGCACCTTGTCCAGGGACCAGGAGATAGGTTTTGGTGGAGGTGCTGGGCGTAGTCGAGCGCATGCCTTTGGTAGTTTATTGAAGATATCGCTGGACAAATCAATCTGGAAGGCGTACAGTATTGGTCTAGTCAAAGCCTATTTGCAGGTAGAAATCGTGTTGGATGCTAAGCCTTGTCCATGAAAGTGAATGAAGAAGGACATGCAAAAATCAATGGTGATTTACGTAGGGTTTTTTGCTTTGACGAACGAGACCCACTTTCTCCAGGATGATTCGTATTGCCGTCGTGTGGATTTGGTCTTGTATTCCTCGAGGAAGTCTAGACTTTTCTTCGAGATCCCAAACCTTTTCTTTGCGGCTAGGGAGAGAAAATCATGAGATGAAGGTCCCTGACTTTCAGTGATGAAGCGAAGACAGTCGACTTCTCTACTTGCTGAGAGAGAACTGGGCCCGGGAGGGGGATCAGCTTGGGCTGCAGCTCCAGGACCAGGGGGTACCAATTGCTCCGGGGCCACTTGGGAGCCACTAGGGCCGCTGTCCCTTTGAATGTTCTCAGTTTGGAGAGGACTTTCGGCAGAAGGTTGGTGGGAGGGAACAGGTATATCCTGGAGCATCTATTCCAATCCAGTGACATGGTGTCCACTGCTTTTGCCTTGGGGTCCTCGTACGGGGCCACATAACGAGGAAGTTGATTGTTGTCGCTCGTTGCGGAGAGATCGATCTGAAGTTCCAGGACTTGGCGAGAGATGAAGGAGAATGACCTTGCGTCTAGAGACTATTCCGACTCTATTGGGTTTGTCCGTGATAGAGCGTCCGCCGTCACATTGTGGAATCCTTGTAGGTGAACTGCAGACAGGTGCCATTTCTTCTTTTCTGCCAGACGGAAGATCGAAAGAAGTACCTGATTTATCTGGGGCGATCTCGAGCCATGACGATTGAGACATCTGACTACCACCGAGTTGTCCAGAGTCAGACGGATGTGGATCGAGGGAGGCGGAGAGAGTTTCTTCAGAGTGAGAAGGACCGCCATGGCCTCCAAGATGTTGATGTGAAACGTCTTGAATAGGGGACACCATGTCCCTTGAGCCTGTTGTTGGTGGGAGTGACCTCCCCAACCCTCCAGCAAAGCGTCCGTGTGGATGTTGAGGGATGGAGGTGGGTGTTGAAGAGGAATGGACCTTTTCAGGGCCTCTGCTTCCGACCACGGCTTTAAGAGTAACAGAAGTCTGTTTGGGAGCCGTCTCTTGAGGTCTCTTCGAGCGATGGATGCAGAACGTCTCCAGACTCCCGCGGCATCCTTTAGCTGTGCACGAAGCACTGGGTTTGTCACAGAGGCGAACTGTAGAGAGCCTAGAACTTGTTCCTGCTGTCGTCTTGAGATCCTTTTGGATTTTAGCAGTTTTTTGACAGACCCTGCTATTTCCTTCCTTTTCTTCTGTGGGAGGGAAAGGCGGTGTGACTGAAGATCCCAATGGATTCCCAACCATTGGAACTTCTGAGCTGGAGAGAGGCGAGATTTCTTGGTGTTTATCTTGAATCCCAGGTGTTCTAGGAACTGGGTGACTTTGTTGCAGGATCGTACACAATCTTCGGGCGATGTCGCCCAGACCAGCCAGTCGTCTAGGTAGGCCATCCGCGAAGGCGGAGCTGTTGAACGATGGCGTCTGCCAGCTTGGTGAAGATCCGTGGGGCCAGGTTGAGCCCGAAGGGCATGGCCCTGAAGGCGTAACTTTTCCTTTGGAGTCAAAATCCTAGGTAGGAGGAAGCGTGATGGTTCATTGGAACGTGCCAGTAGGCATCCACCAGGTCTATAGAGACCGTGTAGGACCCTTGAGCCAGGAGGGTCCGTATTTGTTGAAGAGTCAGCATCTTGAACTTGTTGTTCGCGATGAACTTGTTGAGGGGGGATAAGTCTAGAATGACTCTTGAGTTTGTCGGAGTCCTTCTTGGGGACGCAAAATAGTCTCCCTTGGAACCTGGTTGACTTTACCCTCCTTATCACCTTCTTGTTCAAGAGTTCTAGGACATATTCTTCCAGGAGGGGGGTTGACTGTTGGAAGAATTGCTGGAAGGCTGGGGGTGGTTGAGTCCAGCTCCAGCCTAGTCCCTTCTTGACGATGCTGTGTGCCCAGGGATCGAAGGTCCAACGATCCTGGAATTGGCGGAGTCTTCCTCCCACCGGAAGCACTTCGTTGCTTCTGGCTTCCCGAGGGTTTGCTACCTCGGCCGCTAGCTCCCCTTCCTCCTCTGCCTCTGGAGGGACGGCGAGACACATCTATGCCTGAGCCTCTGCTTGAGCCTCTACCTTTGGGACGAAAGGTAGTGGTTTGCTGCTCAAATGCAGGGGTGAAGACCGGTGACTGCGATAGAACCGGTTGGGTGACCAGCTGAAAGGTCTGTTGTGGCTGAGCTGCCACTTGGGGAGTAGCGGAACCCGGAAACTGCCGTCTCTGTTGAAGTTGCTGGGGTTTTGGTTTCTGAGGTTTCCTCTTAGGTTGAGGGCCGTCGTCCTGAGAGGATTTCCTTTTCTTCGACATGCCCCACTTATGGAGGCGATCTCTTTCACTAGGGAGGAGGGAAACAGGTGTTTACCCCAGATGTTGGAGGAAATCAGCCTCCGGGGTTCGTGTCTCACTGTAGCGCTCACGAACACGAATTCACGACAGGCTCTGCGAGCCCTAGTGAAGCTGTACAGATCCTTCATGACCGTTGCCAAATGCGTTTTGGCAAGGACCATGTAGAAGTCTGGGACCCTAGTGTCACCGGCCATGACTTCAAGCTGTACCTGGAGGGACATAGATGCGGCAAGCCTTTCCTTCGTATCATGTTCCCTACGAAGGAGGTGATCGTTGAGTTTTGAGAGGTCCTCATTAAACTGACGACCAGCAACGTCAGGGTCTAGCTTCCCCACTGTGAATGTCGACTGGACGTCTTTCTAGTGCCTATCATCAAGGGGAGTAGTCAGGGAGAAGGTCCTGCACTCCTCCAGTACAGGGCAAGGTTTCCCTTCTTCCACTGCTTTCAGTACCGCAGTGAAGGCCTTTTTGAGAAAGGGGAAGGTCGCATTGTCCGGTGCGACAAAGGTTGGGTGCTTTTTACTAAGCGCCGGCAACTTTGAATTGGTGAAGCCCCTACTCTTCACCGTGTTGGCTAGCATATCCTGGGCCTTCGGGAGATCGAACACAATTACCTCCTTCAGTTCGGTCTCTTCTTTAGAGGCGGGTTTGGACCTGAGTCGGACATAACAGTCCGGATAAGCTTCAAAGTTAGGGAAGAACTCCACTTCTTCCAACGCGATCGAGCCGACCTTCTCACTGATGAAGATCTTGCCCGTGGTGATGGGCATGTGCTCGGCATACCTCCATGGGTTAGTATCCGAGCAGGCAGGGAGGTCCTTTACCGAAATCCTTTTCGGTTGCTTAGAACTTCCGAGGTTAGACTTTAAAAGCTCATGGGTCTCGCGAAGTTTCTTATCCATGAGAGCTTCAAGCATCTTGAAGATCTCCTGAGTGCCTGATGGGATAGGGTCCGGGGTGGCGGACGTTGAAGGAAGGGATTCCTCGGTCGGTGTAGGAGTTGGTGCAGGGGTAGAAGTGGGAGCGACCTCTTGCTCCGAATCAGGGTATTCCACCTGATCTTCCTCATAGTCGAGCTCCTCGCCCATGCGGTTCCTCTCCGTAGTTTCCGACACTTCCGACATACGTTCCACGTTGTCGGAATCTAGACGGCACTCATGCATGGACTGGGCCATGACAACATCAGGTTCCACCACTATCTGGATGGTAGGAATCTGATCACTAGGGACCACTGAGTCTTTCGATGCCTTCGGGAATAGCAAGGCCCTCAAATCTTCGGTAGCGAGATACGGTCCGGTGGCGTTCTTCTGGAAGCCACGCACCCACTTGCGTAGCTTCTCCCGAGCGTTGTCCTTTACCTCCGCTGAAGGAGGATCGTCGAACGCTTCAACCAGACGACTCTTGCAGACTGTACAGTGCTGCGGGTCCCAGTATTCCAGGTCGCCTTTCTTGGCGGCGCAGGGGGCGTAGGTCCGACACGCCTTGTGCCCGTAGAAGTCCGGGCGCTTCACTCCACAGAAGTTGTGGTCACACTTCATATACTCCTCCTGTAAAAGAAAGAGACCATGAGTATATGGAAGGCATAAGAATGACTCACATTACTCTAAGGTTAAATTTTAAGTAGTCAAAATTTCACCTAACATTTAATTAATTCATGAATATTGTAATGTTTGAGAAAAGGAGCGGGAAAGGAAGTAGATAGACACATACTTCTGAATCCCGCCCAGTCGGTTACCATAACCTTATCAATAGGCAATTTCATTTGTGACCGAGGGACACAAAACGGAAATCCGCATGGATCACCGTGGTGGGTAGAAGCTAAGTTCTAGCAGAGATTGCCTGCGAGGTGTATCAGGGACTGAGACCACTCAGTTCCTTGGGTTAAAGGGGTAGTGGGAGACCCCGTATAGATCTAGGTTCCGGCAACCGACCGTGCTAAGACACACAGAGTATGCTGGAAATTGTAATGTGCAAGAAGACAGCACAGCCACTAGTAGAATGGTAAGACAATACTTATACATAGAAGTGGCTAAGCCATCTGGCTGCAGTGTAGGACTGTCGGCATGTTGTCGACAGGTAGAAGAAGGGGTGCAAGTTCCTTGGCGCTTCTGGAGGGCGCCGTCAGGCCAGCGGCACGCCGGAGGCCGCTCCAGCAGGGTGTAAGGCATTAAGGCAGACACATTGAGAATCTAAGCATAATACCAACTTGGCGACCGCCGGCACAGCGGCGGAACGCCGGCGGGAGGCGGAGGCTCCGGCAGCCGAAGGCTGACGGCTTGGTGATCAGTTCATAAGATAATGCAGTATATGGTAGTATACCCAGACCGCCGGCAAGCAATGACGGCACGCCGGAGGCCGGCCGAAGGTCGGACAACCGAAACTAGGTAAGGGAGGAGTGGGCCATCGGTTGTATGCCGACGGACGGCGGCAGCCCCCCGGCACACGGAAGGCTGACGACTTAGAGGAGGGAAGGTATCTTATGAGAGAGAGTCACCAAAGGGTAGGGCGATATCGCCGGCAGTAGAGGCGGCAAGGGACCGGCGCCAGGGTAGATAGAGAGACAGATAAGGAGGGACTGGAGGGGTAAGACCACATACCCCTCAGGCATCCCTCCGGAGAGAGTGTACCCATGATAGGAGTAGGTCCTCCTAGCATCCAATGGCAGGGGGCCGGCAGCCGGCCGGGTGCCAGGGTAACCCAAGGGAGGGTTAGAGTACACTCAAGAGGGGGAACCCCCTGTTGGACAAATCACTGCCAGTGGCTACCCCCATAGAACGCTATGAAGGGTATATGTACCAGAGCGACCTGCTCAACAGGAGATCAAGATAGCCCTATCACTCCACCCAAGGGAGGAGTTGTAGGACTAGGGACAGATGTGTATAGGCCAGCCTATGTATGGGCTAGCCTACACCAAAGGGATAGGTGGGGAGGGAGAAGAAGAGGGGTCTTCCATAGGGGAGGCTCTGTACAAGAACGGCCACCAAGGAAAGGGAGGACGCTCCCTAGCCTAGGGTAGGTAACCAGAATGAGAACGGTGCAAGAGTACCGTCTCAAACTATAAAAGTACAGAACTAGCGGCCCCCCACCCAAGGCCTAACCTAGATAAGGAGTGTTAATTCCCATGCTAGGTAGGCTGAAAGACACATCGCAAGTTGCATAGAAGGGTAAGTAACCTAACCATAAGCAACTGAGGAAGGACAGAGCCGTTCCTCTTTCTCGGTCACAACCCTAAGGGGGGATCATTCCCTTAAGGTAGACAGAGAAGCGATAAATACTCTGATTGTGGACAAGATTCCCCTATATAGAAGGGGAAGCATGGCCACACAGAGGGAATGCCCGTAGGCAGGGGATGATGGGAGCATATAGGGGTTCCTACATTTAGGTTAGGATAGAAAGGTACGCAATCAAACCGGTCCCCTATATGGTCCCTGAAGGCGAAAAACACATGCATCACAGTTAACAGTATGATAAATAATGCCACTATCTTCATAACTTAACCTAGGATCACTGGAATATATCATGCATGAACACAAGTGCTAGGCAATCTAGCCTAGGGGCTAAGCTAGCAATCTAGTATGGCGTCAAGCGATGACCGGATAATAGAGCGTTAAAACACGATATATGAAGTTCCTAGCTATGAAGACTAAATAACTGACAATATCAATTAGTTAAGAGGCTGGAAAAAGCTGTTCTGACTAGCTAAATAAGGCATGCAAGAGAACAGCGACGCCATAAAATGGCGTGTCCGGTAGCAGCACAGCTCCGCCACAAAACACGAAATATTACGAAAAGTATAAGTTACTTTACACCAGAGCTTATTTAAACAATACTGGGACCTGGTACTCAACTTTACAGAAGAAGGCGAGGCTGAAGGTAGAGACATAACGGCGATGCAAGTCGATGAAAATCGCACAAGGGGAAATCCGTCTAAGCAAGGTAGCTACAAGCAGAAGGATGGGGACGGACGTGACGTCATTTAGCAATGGCGCCCGTTTGTTTACGTTTCGAGTACCAAAAGTAGCCACGGACGAGTGTAGCTGTGGAACGGCTCCCCAGTTATTCTCCACCTTTCCATATCGAAGTGTTAACTCTATATGGGGTGCAGATAGCTATGTGGCATGTTAATACATGCGTCCCCTGTTGATATACGATGTCTTAAAGGGAAACCTTTAGGATACTCGCACCAGAAGTAAGAATTCTGTGATAACCTGTGGTTTAATTCTCTGGGAATATCCTTGTAGTTAATATACCCAAGGAAGCTACCGAAAGGAACCTTCCATCAGGACGTCATGGCTTGAGCCCAAAAATCCACCGATATCTGTTGTTGGTTCTTGCATGAAATTGCATTTGGCAATTCTGCTGCAAAAGGGGAAAACGTCAGCTTTGCTTTGATCTTGACCAAAATAAATCTGTTTTGTATCAATATCCATTTATATACTACATATATATATACATATATATATCACACAATGCTGCACCTTTCTATTTCACGAAAGAAGCAACAACAGATATCAGTGGCTTTTATGCAACAAATATTCAATCACACTAACTAGCAAAGATCAAAAGCTATGTTGCAAAGAGAGAGAGAGAGAGAGAGAGAGAGAGAGAGAGAGAGAGAGAGAGAGAGAGAGAGAGAGAGATGACCTCCACTGACCTCAAAAGAACCTAACCATTAGAGAAGGCCTTTGGTCATTTGTCTCCTTCAAAGGAACAAGTTGCAATTACTTATGGAAGGTTGTTGCTGTTGTTATTATTGCAAATAAGAATAATTAAGAATGACTAACATTCTCTCTCTCTCTCTCTCTCTCTCTCTCTCTCTCTCTCTCTCTCTCTCTCTCATGTAAAGAATCCCTCATCTGGAAATTTTGTGTCCAGATTAAAGCAATTTGTCATTTAGTCGACACAATGTCATATTTCTGATTGGCTTATCAATCATATATCATATTAGGGAAATAATCTCTCGATTAATTCATTTCCAACATTTTTGAAGGACTGAATTGTGTTATCCATTATGGGGCATTATCAATTAAGAGAAACATTACTAGTTCCTCCACTCAAATCTTCAGTTGGGAATTATACGCGTATCATACCGACCCCCAGAGAGAGATGCCAGACACCGCTATCTGTCTAGAGTGACGGCTTGTCTTTCGGAACAGGAATTATTTGGAATGGGAATGTTGGACTTAGAATGCCTTTAGGGATGAATGAATTAGAAGTAGGAGTCAATTCAGGTTTTGGAATATATACAAGGAAAGTGAAATGATTTTATTAATAGTTATGGCAAAACCCAAAATATGTAGAGATTGGTATTTACTAAGATATATAATGTTAGTTTTATAATATGAATTTACTCTAGCTATAAAGGCAGAAGGAGAATTGCAGAACTTTTAATAAATATATAATATTTATGAAATATTGAGGATGAGATTCGATCTCTCACTATCTCTCTCATCGTAAAGAATCAAGGCTCCCTATTTAGACCAGGATCAATATGGAAGAGAGGGAATATCTCTGACCCTATTTGCTCCCTAGTGGAGGAGGGGACCTGGCCCAGGTCATTAGGGAATGTAGTGCAGGAAAAGAAAGACACCCGTTGGAGAAGGTTCAAAGACTAAGGTCTTGCATCAACTTTGATTGAGGGATTAAGAACTATTTTGGTATAGAGAGAGAGAGAGAGAGAGAGAGAGAGAGAGAGAGAGAGAGAGAGAGAGAGAGAGAGAGAGAGAGAGAGAGAGAGATAATATGATATTCTTATAATAATCATAATAGTAATGAAATAAATCTTCCTTAATACAGCAATTATAATATTGGTGTTTTAAGAATCATAAGCTGCTGGTCTTCCATTCTTGAAATGCAATAATTTTCATTAATAACGTTTTATTATAAGTAATGATGTTTAACTGTAGGGATAATGATTAGGTTCTTGGTGTGGTGTCATAGATTATGTGCGCTTTACTACAAGCAATAATGACATCTAGTATTTTTTAAAGCTTAATGTGTCATAAAACGTGATGGAGATTTTATCCAGGAACCATATTCCATGTCCACATTACCCCAGTAATTATGCGAGTCTCTCTCTCTCTCTCTCTCTCTCTCTCTCTCTCTCTCTCTCTAGATTACTATTCCCTGTCGCAGCATATTTTCTACAGACATTGAACTATTAAGTCGTCAACAGACAGACAGACAGAGACCAAAGTATTACTTAAACCTTTTGTTTGTATCTTTGACTTCACTGATTCAATGTTTGTTTGTTCGTTCGTTTGTTAGAAAAGGGAAGGGTCTTGATATTATGCAAGGTGAAGGGTAATGGTGCATTGCGTGTCTGGGGAATAGGAGTGCTGTTGTATGTATACGTATTATAAATATGTATAGATATATATGAATGATCTTCCTTTGAAGCAAAGGTTTATTTTAGTCAAGATCAGAAAAAAGATGACGTTTTCCCTTTGCAACAGATTTGTAAAATGCAATTTCATGCAAGAACCAACAACAGATTTCAATGTAGAGAGAGAGAGAGAGAGAGAGAGAGAGAGAGAGAGAGAGAGAGAGAGATGACCTGACCTCAAAACAACCTATCCACTAGAGAAAGCCTTTGGTCATTTGTCTCCTTCAGAGCAACAAGTTGCAATTCCAAGGTTTAAAGGCCGCTCATGGATGGCAGAGACAAGGGACAGTGACATTTCCCTATCTAGAAGCTGAATATTATATATATATATATATATATATATATATATATATATATATATATATATATATGTACAGTATGTAATTGAATTAGGGAAAGCAGCCACTCTTCTCCCTTATATGAAGGTTCCCTTTAAATCCTTTCCCTTAGGAATTAACTCCCATGTCTTGATCCCAGAATCGACTGGCCTTCTCAACAGAGGTGTTTATCTTTGATAATAATATTACCCGTAGAGTATAGAGTATACGTAGCCAGTAATAATGATATAGTTATTCTACACTTAATTAACAGCAGTTTTAGTCATATTACTCCATTTAATAGTGATGATAATATTATTTGCATTATTTAATCGGTAATAATAATCTGAAAGGTAAGTTGTTCTATATAGGTGCTGATACTATTACTCATACCATGCATTCAAGGCGCGCGCTCTCTCTCTCTCTCTCTCTCTCTCTCTCTCTCTCTCTCACTATATTTCCGCTCCAGCATCTCTCTTCACCAGCGTCCGGGACCTTCAATATTCATGTCCTCAACAGACAGAAACAAAAGCAGTACCTGAACCTGTTATTGTGTTTGACCTCACTAGTTTCAGTATTGGTTTTTAGTTAGTTTCTGAAGATTTTTCATACATACATATATATATATATATATATATATATATATATATATATATATATATATATATATATATATATATACACCAATAAAGGTAAACCCTTGTTGGGAGAGGATTTATCTAAGAGCTCACCATTAAATCCCTTCCCTTTAGAATTAAATCCTTTTGTCTTAATCCCCAAAGGATTCTGAGGATTGCAAAGGACTGACATCCTATCAGTGGAGGTGCTTCAATAATCTACGCTTTACCAATAATGATAATTAGTCTTTAATAATATACTATACGTAGTTGATAATAATGATGAAATAATTATAACACACTTAAGTAGTTGTATTTTTAGTGACATTACTGATATTAATATTTATGATAATATTATCTGTATTATTATTATTATTATTATTATTAATATTATTATTATTATTATTATTATTATTGTTATTATTATTATTATTATTGTTATTATTATTATTATTATTGTTATTATTATTATTATTGTATTAAGCATTGCGAGTAATGTCGACACTGAATTTGATGCACATGTGAGTTCATGTCTGGATGGAATATGCAGAAGCATTGCTGAAATGCAGAGAGAGAGAGAGAGAGAGAGAGAGAGAGAGAGAGAGGATGTAAACAAGATCTTGAAAGAGCAGACTTGCTTTCTACAAGATCATGAAAACATGCCTTGCTTCAGAATTGCTTTATTTACTCTCTCTCTCTCTCTCTCTCTCTCTCTCTCTCTCTCTCTCTCAGGAAGGGTTTAGGAAGAGCAGCATTTCAGTATCAGCTAAATATTTGTAAAGATATGCACACACACTTAATCCTTCGTACCCCCTCCCCCTTTCCTAACTACCTCTCCGGGTACCCCCTCTGTATGACTGCTCCCTCTCCCCCTCTGGAGGGATGGGGAGAGACCAAATAGTCATATACTCGGCTCTGCCCCTCATCGTAACAGGAAATATATACTCGAGTGCCATATGTGGACGTGATCATGATGAGGGGTAGATGGAGATGGTGTGGACATGCTCTTCGCACTCCCCAAGAGAGATTAGTTCACCAAACCTTCAACTGGGCTCCACAAGGTACTAAAAGAGTTGGAAGACCCAGGCTTACATGGCTTAGGACTTTAAAGCGCAAAGTAGGAGATGAATGGAGAAGTGTTGATTTAAAAGCTGAAGATAGAGACGACTGGCGAAATCTATCCGAGGCCCTTTGCGTCAATAAGCGCTGGAGGAGATGATGATGATGATGATGATATATATCCGGACAATTCTTCTTTAATATATAGTTTATTATTATTAAAATAACAATTTCTGACCTGACCAAGATTCGAAAAAGCTTTAGACCAAATATGAGGAATTTCTTTCAATTGAAAACTCGATCATTTGTTGATTTTCCTCAATGGGTCAATTGATTCATTAGATGTGGTTTTAATTAAGATCTTTTAATTGATGGAGGAAGTCGGGTCTCTCCAGGGGAAGCCTCAGAGGCAGTGAGGTCCTCAAGGGGATATCATTGAGTGCGGGCTTACTCATTTTCAGTTTAGGAGACTTGGGTTCGATCCCTGTATAAGGGAGAAATTTATTTTTTCTCTCTATATATATAGACAATAACAACAAATGCATCCGTTTCTAGTCCCTAGTAGAACAAAGGCCTCAGACATGTCCGTATTCATGTCTACGGGTTGGACATTTTCATCACCACCTGGCCTTTCAGGATTAATGATGGTGGGAGACTTTTGTCTAATCGTTTATAGTAAATTAAGCTAGTATGGGTGTCCCTGACTAATACAGCTTTGCTGATCATGGCGATACGCAAATCCTTTCACTACGTTGAGGTATCTTTACTTAGATAATTATTGATGTATATATATATATATATATATATATATATATATATATATGTGTGTGTATATATATATATATATATATATATACACTAACCCAATCCTCCGTTATCCCATCAACCTATAGAAATGACGCTGTCCACTGACTTGTTGTTTACATCTAAGGTCCCTTACTACTACTACTACTACTACGACGACGATTCTCCTTCCTCCTCCTCTGGAGTCATTCTCGATTCATTCATAAATTATGATGAATGAAAAATCTTACTCTGGAGATTTTGCTTAATACAACGATGTCAGTTTATTAGGTCAAGGCTGGGAATTACTCATTATTTTTTATTATTATTATTATTATTATTATTATTATTATTATTATTATTATTATTACTTCTTACTAAGCTACAACCCTAGTTATAAAAGCAGGATGCTATAAGCCCAAGAGGGAAAGTAGTCCAGTGAGGGAAGGAAACAAAGAAAAATGAAATATTCTAAGAACAGTAACAACATTAAAATAAATATTTCCTTCGTGGCTGCAATGTCTTGTACCAACCGTGTTTCACACAATTGTACATAATTCCTTTTGTATATATTATGCTTGTATCTTCGCTCTTCCCTCGCACTAAAACGAACATGAAAATTCATGTCTGGTTTTTCCTCTGTAATATTAACTGTCTTGTGAACTTGTTATGTCCTGTTGCCTTGAGGTTTTGTATATAAGGAGAGTGTTCTACAATAATATAACTCAGTCGTTTCCAACCTGCCTCTGAGTTCACAACCTTACTCGGCGCCGTCACATTGGTGCCCCCTGAAGTCGACTCGCTCCCACTGCCTTCCACCCCCACCTCCCTCGCCCCTCCATCGTTGGTACTATGACGGAGACGGACTCTACTACAGCAGTTGGCGCTGCGGCCGCCCCATTGAAACTTTCACCGTTCGCCACCGGAGTGGCGTTTGCTTAGTTTCAACGCGCAAAAGTCCACTTCCGTATCAGGGACGTGACTCGCTCAACCACCAAAGCGGATTATGTTCTCGTGGCGATACCCGAGGACAAGTTCCCAGAAATATCCGACTGGCTTTGTGAACAAGGAGACACCCCAATAGCGTATGACGCCCTAAAAACATACCTTCTGCAGCAGTACTCGCCGTCGCCAGCCGCCCGTATAGCAAAGCTTTTTCAGCTCTCGCAACAACTGTTGGGGGACCAAAGGGCTTCGCTTGCCCTCAGGGAAATGACCAGTGAGGTGAACCTACTTCGTGCCCTTTGGATACGCCGTTTACCCCGAACCTGTACGCGCTGCCATACCCGATGTCGATAGTTTACCCATAAAGGACTTGATGACCAAAGCCGACAACCCTTATGGACAGCCACTTCAAGACCTCCATCAACGCCTCCACCCCTGACGACGAGGATGCCTATTCAACGTCAACCAAAGCTGACATGAATGCCGTAGGACATACACGCCTACACCGTGACGTGCCGAAGCGGCGATAAAGCCGCCCACCACCCACCAATCGCTCGCGCCCCAACGAACGACTTCTACCGCCACTTACTACCTCCCATCCGCCACAGTTTTGCTACTACCACTTCAGATTCGGGGCAACCGCGAAGAAATGTGCCAAGGATTGTTAGTGGCCAAAAAACGTGTAAGTAGGCCATTGCTTGTGGCGGTGGTCCCCTCCCATGTTTCTAATTATTTCTTTTTACAGGATGCAGGAACGGGCGTGCGATTTTTGGTAGACACGGGTGCTTGTCGTTCTCTTTTGCCAAGGAAACTCTTCAAGGCACGACGTAGTCTGTCTATATCTGCCGACGTCCGCTTAGTAGCTGCCAACGGATCTGCGATACACACCTACGGTTACGAGAACCTCACATTATCGTTCGGAAACGGTAAATTCAATTGGAAGTTTCTCGTTGCTGACGTCACAATGCCAATCCTCGGTGCAGATTTCCTCTCTCATTTCCACCTTCTGGTCGATGTCGCCCACCGACGATTGGTCAACGCAGACTCGTACTTGTCGACACCTCTTCATCCCGCCCCCTCTAACCTCACTCTCCACATCAGGGCACCCACGGATGCCTACGCCCACCTCATCACATTGTACCCGGAAGTTTTCCATCCAGAACTTTGCCAAACGCCCACGGTTCCTGCCAAGCACGGTATTTATCACCATATCAAGACGACGGGACCCCCAGTCTTCGCAAAATTCAGACGTCTGGCACCGGAACGATTGGCAGCCGCCAAACAGACGTTCGCCGAAAGGGAGAAAATGGGCCTTTGCCAAAAGGCCTCCAGCCCATGGTCATCACCCTTACACATCGTTCTGAAGAAAGACGGCTCCCTCCGTCCGTGCGGGGATTACAGGCGCCTGAACACTACCCCCTCCCAAACATTGCCGATGTAACCTCCTACCTGCACAAAGCGAAGGTTTTCTCCACGCTCGACCTCCTGAAGGGGTATTATCAGGTGCCTATGAACCCAGAAGAGATCCCCAAGACCGCCATCACCACTCCGTTTGGTGCATACACCTTCAATTACTCCTGTTTTGGCCTTCGTAATGCTGGGGCAACGTTTCAACGTCTCATGGATGGCATCTTAGGGGACCTCCCTTTCTGTGTATGTTATGTGGACGACATACTTGTGTTCTCCTCCTCAAAAGAGGAACACCTCCGTCACCTGCGCATCATGCTCGACCGCCTGCAACAAAACGGCCTTGTAGTCCGGTACGACAAGTGTACCTTTGGCGCCAACGAAGTGTCGTTTTTAGGGCACCGTATCACTCCTGAAGGAGTCCATCCCCTCCCTGAGAAGGTAGCAGCCCTTTAGAATTTCCCCGCGCCCTCGACCGTCAAAGCTCTGCAGGAATTCTTGGGCATGATCAACTATTATCACCGTTTTCTGCCAGCCATTGGCGCCACTCTTGCTCCCCTCTACGCCTCCCTCAAGGGCAAGCCAAAGGACCTGAAGTGGGGTCCCCTTCAAGAAGCAACCTTCTGCAATGCAAAGAAGGCCTTATCAACTGCTGCGGCTCTCACTTTTCCTATCCCACACGCCCCTCTCCTTCTCTCCACCGATGCCAGCGACGTCGCTATTGGTGCAGTACTCGAGCAGGTGGTCAAAGGCTCGCCCCGCCCATTGGCCTTCTTCAGCAGAAAACTGTCCAAGGCAGAATCGGGTTATTCTACCTTCGATCGAGAATGCTGGCGGTGCACTTGGCTGTCCGTCACTTTTGCCATTTCTTAGAAGGTACGCCCTTCGTCATTCGCACAGACCACATGCCTCTGGTGCACGCCTTCACTGGACAGTCTGACGCCTGGTCTGCCCGTCAACGCCGACATCTCTCCGCCGTGGATGAATACAATTGCACCCTCCAATATGTCCCTGGGAAAATGAATCCCGTTGCCGGATGCCCAGTCAAGAAGCACGTTGGCTGCCGTTCAACTGGGATTGGATTACAACGCCCTGGCTGAAGCCCAACAACAGGATCCAGAGTATCAAGCTTGTAGGACATCCTGCACGTCCCTCTGTTGGGAAGATTTTCCCCTCGAAGACTCCAACACCACCCTCCTCTGTGACGTCAGTACTGGTAGACCGCGACCTTGGATTCCTGCTCCCATGCGCCGACAGGTGTTTGATTTCATTCACGGCCTTTCAAATCCCCCGTGCTGTTCTACTGCACAGCTGCTGAAGGCAAAGTTCATTTGGCACGGCATTTCTAAGGATGCTAAGGATTGGGTCCGCGCTTGTACATCTTGCCAAACTTCCAAAGTACATCGACACAGGGATTCAGGAGTGGGTCACCTTTCCTCAACCTCAGCATCGTTTCGCACATATTCACGTTGACGTTGTAGGCCCCCTACCCACATCACAAGGACATCGTTACCTGTTTACCGTCATCGACCGCTCCACTCGTTGGCCTGAAGCATTCCCATGGAAACTGCAACGTCCGCCTCATGTACATCTGCCTTACTCTCTGGATGGATTTCAAGATTCAGTATCCCTGAGCATATTACTTCTGACAGGGGAACCACTTCACCTCTCAATTGTGGACGTCATTAGCGAATATCCTGGGCATCACCCTACATCAGACAACGGCCTACAACCCCGCTGCCAATTGAATGGTTGAACGTTTTCATTGCACCCTCAAAGCAAGCTTTGATGTCCCGCTGCAAGGATTGCAACTGGTTTACTCAGCTTCCCTGGGTCCTCCTGGGACTAAGGACCACTCCTAAAGACGCCCTCGATGTCTCGGCAGCTGAAATGGTGTATGGCGACCCGTTGGTCGTCCCTGCCGAATTTTTTCCTTCTACAACCTCCTCCGACGATCTCCAGCGCATACGTCACGTCATGGGAAAATTTACTCCGTGCCGCCAGACTTACAGGCCCCCAGCGAAGCATCACATACCAACGACTTGCACTCTGCAACGCACATCTTCCTGCGCAACGACACCAGCAAGCCACCACTAACGCCCCCTTACACGGGCCCTTTCCTTGTGATCCGACGCAGTCCGAAAGCATTCCTCCTAAACATTCGGGGCAAAAGAAGACTGGGGTCTCCATTGATCGTCTAAAACCTGCTTATCTTCTGCCAGATGGACCCGCCCTAGAGTTCGCCTCTCTAGATCAGGGCGTCCTATTTAACATGTACAGTATGTCATTTTTAGAGGGGAGCCATGTACCAACCGTGTTTCACACAATTGTACATAATTCCTTTTGTATATATTATGCTTGTATCTTCGCTCTTCCCTCGCACTAAAACGAACATGAAAATTCATGTCTGGTTTTTCCTCTGTAATATTAACTGTCTTGTGAACTTGTTATGTCCTGTTGCCTTGAGGTTTTGTATATAAGGAGAGTGGTTCTACAATAATATAACTCAGTCGTTTCCAACCTGCCTTTAAGTTCACAACATTACTCGGTGCCGTCACAGTCTCTTCTGCAAAAAAGGTAAGATTCAACACTATTTATAGATAATGTTGGATCTCTTGAAGGTTTCCAGTTTGTCATTGGAGCCATAAAATACATCTATTTTGAGTGATGTTCATTGAATATTAAGGCAACCAAACACTTGTTCTAATATATATATTTATAATATATATATATGAAGAGGACTGGGGATTATCTGATTGGTTGAAGTGGGATTTACATTATATAACTACTCTGTATTTTTAATGATTAATTTTAATTGACAATTGTTTCTTGTGGTGCAAGCTTTCTCTCTCTCTCTCTCTCTCTCTCTCTCTCTCTGTTCCTTGTCCTTAGACACTTGTTCCCCCCTCTCTCTCCTCTCTCTCTCTCTCTCTGTTCCTTGTCCTTAGGACACTTGTTTACTCTCTCTCTCTCTCTCCTCTCTCTCTCTCTCTCTCTCTCTGAAGGAAAAGGCTCATGATCCTAAGTCTAGTTGTCGTCAACGGAACTTCTTCAGTTGCTATTGTTGCTCCTGTCACAAGTAGCATACAAGCAGCAACAGAAGCAACAGGAGAAGAAGAAGCAGAAGATAAATAGCAACATTAATATCTGGTTTCTGTTTGATAAAGAAAAGATTTTGAGGTATTTTGCATATATGCCTAGTTTTCTAATGCCACGGATTAATAAGCCAGAGTAAAATCGACTCTAAACAGATCGTATCTTTAATCATCGTTCGTTTCCTTTGACATCGCTCAAAACAGAAGTAATTACTTTATTAATCAAAGTTGATAAATAAAGAAACGAGACGATGAAATTAGATTCCCGAAATATCACTCCAGCTTCTCTATTTTAACAAATTTTCAACAAAAAAATCCCTGACATTTTGGAAGACAAACAAAAATAGCAGACGACCCAGAGATGTGTGTCTGTCTGCTTCCAACCTTCTGTTTTGGAAGCCTCTCTTTGGAAGCTTCTGGCTCAGACCTGAACCTTTTTCTTTTGTGAGGTTCAAGGATAAGATGTCAGAGGTCAAAGGTCAAAGGAAGTGTTAAATGTTCTCTCCTTATCCACTTGGGGAAGGGATAGATGCTCTTCCTTTCCTCTCTTCCTTCCTCTTGATGGAAGAGATGTTTATTGGAAGCTTCTGGGAAAGACAATGCAGGAAAAGAATTCCAAAGACTTTCAGTACTAAGCAAGAAGTCAAGAGTAACTAGTCAACTGATGAAGGAGGTTCAGAGGTAGGGAAGTCTTCTTCCCCAACTGAGGTCGTAAGTACAAATCCCTTGCGAGCATCGGTTGACCCAAGTGGTTGTTCATGTGCCTGGTCATTACTCAACTCTAGTGGGCTAAAAACTAGAGGGAGGAAACCGACACGGGCCTTGCAATCTCATCTCCAAATTGACAACTGAAACATACCAGATGTGGAAAGTCTTGGCGATACTAAATAAACAAAGTCTATTGTCAACTAAACCTTGAAGTCAAGTAGCAAGACTTGACCTTTAACCTTCCTTGCATAGGGGAAGAAAGCAGGTCATGAGGAAAGCAGGTCATGAAGGAAAGCAGGTCATGAGGAAAGCAGGTCATGAAAGAAGCAGGTCGTCCCTTACTAACCCAATATTACTCTCTCTTGTGCAATTAACCTCTTGGGTTTATTAATATCATTATAATTCTTGTGAGAAAGTGAGTGACTCTTCCAAGTCTATTGGATAGACAGAGCATTCTCTAAAGATAAAGATCAGTTTTATTATTACCTGTAACACGTAATTCATTCAGAGGTCACCTTCAGGCAATATTCCGTGCTGGCATAAGGCCTGTGTGATCCGAAGATCTTGACTGATGTTAAGGATATAAATCGATATAAAGATGTGAGAGAGATCTTGAGTTATTGTTATAGGAGGGTCTTTAACGACAATCTCTTACATTGCCGTCTGTCTTACTCTTTGGGGAGCTCTATAGAAATCCAGAATGTGTAGAGATGCAATAATAATAACAACAACAACAAATACATAAATCTCTGTCAAAATCCTGTGGAAAGGAAGAAGTTGAAATCCTGGTCTCATGTGTGACGCTGATTTGCCCTGAATTCTCATAGACTTTTAGGGAGAAGAAGAAGACTTTGTTACATCTGCTGGAGGAGAGAAGAAGTTCTTCTTCCTCTGGTCACTTGTAGAAGACCTAACCCTCCCCCCCCCTCTCTCTCTCTCTCTCTCTCTCTCTCTCTCTCTCTCTCTTTCTCTCTCTCTCTCTCTCTCTCGACAAAGACTTCCAAGTATTTTGAAAGAAATTGGAAGTCCCAAAGACACCTAGCTGCTTCCAATAGTCTCTGAAAGGGGGGCGGGGAGGTGGTATTTTTTGGAAGCCCTTCATGGAAGGATAAACCTCAGAATAGAACCTTTGTTTTATGAAGGTTCAAATGAAAAGTTGAAAGTTTTAGATTCTCGATGTTCAAAGGTAAATTAAAATGTTGAATATAACTTATTTTTTGATGGTTCTCATTTATGCCAACATTAAAGATTATCAGTTGCAAAAACGTTGTTTTGATAATTATATAGATAAGAAAATGTAATGATAATCGATTGAAAAATTATTGGAAAAATCTTTGCTTCTGTGAAATTGAAGGTTTTTCTTAGTTGATTAAATGTTGTTAATTGTCTTTTGTATTCCAAGTAACAAAATGGATTCAAAATCAGCCTCATTAATTAAAAATAATAATCTTTTCATGTTTTTGATAAACTATTTGAATTAAATCACAGAGAGAGAGAGAGAGAGAGAGAGAGAGAGAGAGAGAGAGAGAGAGAGAGAGTGAGAGAGAGAGAGAGACTCAGAATCCAGCTCATAATTTGGAAGATGAATTCAACTTGAACAAAACCAAGCCTTCCTTGGGTCTGCGAGCCTACCCAGAAGTCCTTCAGCCCAGAGACTGACTATAACACGAACTCACGAGGGCTAACTGTCCTCCTGAGGGAATCCTCTGAGGTGGGAAGTACCTAAGAGTAGAGTCTAAGCTTCGGAGGGAGACTGAGGAAGCCATTAAAGACATCCCCTGGAGGCAAATGGGCCTTGATTCTCTCTTTCCCTTCAACAGGAGAAGAAAACAATTCAGGGACTAGAGGAGGAAGAATAAGTTGTTTAAGGGATACTTTCGCTTAGTCTTTGGACTCCTAGAAGAAGAAGGAGGAGAAGAGGAGGAGGAGGAAGCCATTTCAGGACAGCAAGAGGTCCAATTCTAGTCACAGCTAATGATGATGATGTGTGCCAGCATTAATAACTCCTTCGGGTGGGGAGGCAACTTGACCTTGCCGTGGTATAATATCCTCATATTACAACTCTACTACTTTTGGGGTCAAGTTCTTCTTATTGAGACCTTTAGACCTGACCTTGACCTTTGACCTTGATTTGAAAGTCTTTCACATAATTTGATCCTCTCTCCTAGAGAGAGAGAGAGAGAGAGAGAGAGAGAGAGAGAGGCTCCCAACATATTGTCCCGTAAAAAAGGTTTCTTTTTAAAAAGACAAAATTTCTGTCTTTTCTGACTTGCAAAATATAAGGAAAATTATGTTTCCTCTTCAAACTATTCTTTTTTTTTTAAAGTTCCTGTGTAGAGAAACGGAATATTGGAAATGAAAGAAAGTCATATATATAAAAATGTGTATATATACACACAAATATATATATATATATATATATATGTACAGTATATAATGTGTGTATATAAATATATATATATATATATATGTATATATATATATATATGTGTGTGTGTGTGTATGTATAAATGTGTATATATACAAATACATAAATAAATATATATATATATATATATATATGTATGTATATATATATA
This sequence comes from Palaemon carinicauda, assembly GCF_036898095.1. Classification (NCBI taxonomy): domain Eukaryota; kingdom Metazoa; phylum Arthropoda; class Malacostraca; order Decapoda; family Palaemonidae; genus Palaemon; species Palaemon carinicauda. The sequence continues at coordinate 50,578,337 of NC_090767.1, read as the reverse complement.
TATGTATGTATAAATGTGTATATATACAAATACATAAATATATATATATATATATATGTATGTATGTATAAATGTGTATATATACAAATACATAAATATATATATATATATATATATATGTATGTATAAATGTGTATACATACAAATACATAGATATATATATATATATATATATACATACATACATACACACACAAACACACATATATATATATATATATATATATTTATATTTATACATATATATATAATATATATATATATATATATATATATATTTATATATATATATATATATATATATATGAAAATTAGCAGATGCAAAAAAATTTTGAAGGAAGAAAATTTCATGAAACATAAGATTAAGGAACCAAGTTAGTAGTAACGTCCAACCGAATTGAAACCGAAGACTTTGACAATTTAAGATTGGGATTCGACACTTGACCTGGAATGGTAATATGCAACCTTTTTGAAAGCTGTCATTCTGGTAGTCAATTTTGGCCTTTTATAACCTTGTGGTAGATCTTACATAGGCATTACATATATATATATATATATATACATATATATATATATATATACATATATATATATATATATATGTATATGTATATATATATATATATATATATGTATATGTATATATATATATATATATATGTATATATATATATATATATATATACATATATATATATATATATATATATTCTTCTTCCCAGCTGGTTCCCATATAAAAATGGGAACCAGCTGGGAAGAAGAATATATATAAATATATATATATATATACATATATACATATATATACCATTTATTAGCAATAATAATAATAATAATGATAATAATAATAATAATAATAATAATAATAATAATAATAATAACAATAATTGCATCTAAATCCTCTATAGAAATACTCTACAATAAAACTTTCTTTATTACTATACCTTGAATTCTAACTCTCGTAATCTTAAGGCAGAAGACAGAAAAGAATCTTACCTGAAAGTAAAGGAGAAGATTTTGTATCAGAATAACATAACAGTCATTAAATGACCCTCAATTAACTTGGCTTAAATTAGGTCATGTCATTATAAACATTACTTAAAATAAACATATTATTATTATTGTTATTATTATTATTATTTCTAGCTAAGCTACACCCCAAGTTGGAAAGCTAGATGCTATAAGCCTAAGGGCCCCAACAGGGAAAAATAGCCCAGTGAGGAAAGGAAATAAGAAAATGGATAAAATACAAGAGAAGTAATAATAATTAAAACAGTATTTGAAGAATAGGAACAACATTAAAATGAATCTTTCATAATGTAAATAAACTATAAACCGAAATCTAACCAATTTCTAACCATTTTCAAACCAGATATGAAACTCAAACACAAACGATTGATCAAAACAAAAGACGCCAAATTATATTTATTCCAAAGAAAACTGTTAAAGAAAGATGTAGTGAAAAGAAAACTCTTTAATTTTGGTCAGGAAATATTCATGAAAGACTTTTGTTGTTGCCTACAAGAATACACATGAAGAAGAGAATTCAATGTTTACATCAGAGACAAAAGTTGTAGGATTATGGGAACTGTTCTCTAAGAATGAGAATAAGAAAAATGTTTTTATATCCTGAATAAAAGAATAGGAGCTGAGATAAGCTATCCATGTCGTGTTCTTAAAGAATAGTAACGTAAAAAGAATATAAGCAGAGACGCGAAGGAGGCAGAAATGCAACATAGATCTCTGGGGAAGAGTAAATGAGACGTAGAAAACGGTTCCGGTAAACATTCTTTTGGCGCCAAAGGATGATGAATCACTCCCATCTATAAAAGGGAGAGAGAGAGAGAGAGAGAGAGAGAGAGAGAGAGAGATTTGCTGCTTAATAATCTCTTAAGAGCTGATCTTTTCTTTTCTTCCTCTACAAAGACTAATGAAAAGTCCACCAGTTAATAAACTCTAAAGTCTAATGTATCACGAAATGGTTTGTTCTAATATATTTCTATTCAATTCACTATAAGGTGAAGGACTTTTGACCCAAAACTGGCTGGCACCTCTCTCTCTCTCTCTCTCTCTCTCTCTCTCTCTCCTCTCTCTCTCTCTCTCTCTCTTCTATGTTTTGTATATAAAACCATCACAATGACAGTAACAACAACAACAAAAACATCTCTCTCGCAGAGAACGGTGCCATATCAACAACAGATACAAAAAATTCAAAGACAAAAACTAGATCGCGAAATACTTTAAAGATTCCTCCATGATGACGTCATCGCTCTTTCTTTCTTTCTTTCGTTTTTCTTCCGATTTCGGCTTGTTGTTTCGCCTAAAATCGACTTCGACTTCGACTAAGGAAATTAGCTGTCTTTCGCAGGAAATTAAGACTTGGGAAATGTATTTATTTATAAATTATGTAGAGAAAGAGGAAGAGAAGAGTGAGTGATACTCTCTCTCTCTCTCTCTCTCTCTCTCTCTCTCTCTCTCTTTGCTATGTACTTTGCTCCTAGGTGAGGGGAATAAAGTTAACGAAGAAAGATCAGTTAATGAATACTTCTGTTAATGAAAACCTAATTTAATGAAAACGTCAGCTGATGAAGACCTCGGTTAACACAGACATCAAATGATGAAGATCTTAGTTTAAGGAACTGAAAATCTAAGTAATAATTTGGAAGAAGAAGAAGAAGAAGAAGAAGAAGAAGAAGAAGAAGAAGAAGAAGAAGAAGAAGAAGACTCCCTCAATGTTTACATCCAAGACAAAAGGTGTCTAGATCAAGCACCGTTCTCTGAGCGGAAGAAGGAGAAAATGTGGAGACATCCTCAACAAAAGAATAGTGGAAGAGACTGGATGTTAAAGACGTGTTAAAGAATAGAAGGTAGAAAGAATAAGAGAGAATATGCAGAGACATGAAGGAGGCGGAAACCCTTTAATGAGTCTCACAGGGGAAGGTTAGTGTCGTATGAAACGGTTCCAGTAAACAAAAGACGATGAATCGCTTGCATAATGAATGCACCTCTTGAGAGAGAGAGAGAGAGAGAGAGAGAGAGAGAGACTCCCTCTCCCTCCCTCTCTGTTAAAGTATGAATGAATTAGTCGGATTTATTGATGTGTGCCTATGCGTTTGTTACCTAGCCTTCTTAGGTGTATCTGAAGGCCACATATCTTAAGCCATAACCAATAGTGACCCACAACACCAAACTTTCTATCAGGTACAGAAATCAATCCCCAGGTTTTCTAATTAACTAAATTTCCAAAGACAAAAATCTCGAGACAAATTTGCTTGACATTTTGGAAGACAAACAAGAATGGCAGAAGACTCAGAGACGTCTGTCTGTCTGTCTGCTTCCAACGTTCTATTTTGGAAGTCTCTCATTGGAAGCTTCTGGCTCAGACCTGAACCTTTTTCTTTTGTAATGTTCCCAGGTAAGATTTCAGAGGTCAAAGGTCAAAGGATATGTTTGCTAGTGTTAAGAAGGTCTCTCCTTATCCACTTGGGAAGGGATAGATGCCCCTCCTTTCCTCCCTCCCTTCCTCTTGAAGGAAGAGATGTTATTGGAAGCTTCTGGGAAGAGTCTCCTGAAGAAGAGAGAAGAGAAGAGATGAAGGAAAGTAATGAGAGTTTTCTCTCTCCAAAAACACAAGTCTCTTCCCAATTCAATTCCTTCAAAAACAATTCTCTTTTAAGAGGAAATGCAGCCTTTGTCTATCATAAACTCAGGTATTTGTGACGTCAGATTAAGTACTGTTCAATCATGTTACCTGAGGAAACTTCCTTCTCTACCCAAGAGTTTCCTAATTAATGATTTAACAATTTTGATTTGTCAATTCCCAGTTGGGTGAATCAATTGAGAGAGACATTGGCGTTTGACCTTTCTTTTGGGATACACACCTTAGCATTGACCAGACCCAACAATGCCACAATTAATGTTGGTTTATAACCATCATTCTTGTGAGAAAGTAAGTGGCTCTTCCAAGTCTACTGGATAGACAGAGTATTCTGCAAAGATACAGATCAGTTTTATTATTACCTGTAACACGTAATTCACTCAGAGGTCAGCTTCAGGCAATATTCCGTGCTAGCATAAGGCCTGTATGATCCAAAGATATTGACTGATGTTAAGGATATAAATCGATATAAACACGTGAGAGAGATCTTGAGTTATTGTTATAGGAGGGTCTTTAACGACAAAAACTCTTACATTATCGTCTGTTTTAACTCTCTGGGGGCACTATAGGAATCCATAATGTGTAAAGATGCTATAATAACAATAACAACAACAAAGAAATCTCTTGAAAATCCTGTGGAAAGGAAGAAGTTGAAATCCTGGTCACATTCAGGAACAGATTGCCCAGAATTACTGATGACTTTTAGGGAGAAGAAGAAGAGTTTTGTTTACATCTGGAAAAGTACATGGTTACTTGTAGACGAATCTCTCTCTCTCTCTCTCTCTCTCTCTCTCTCTCTGAGACCAAGATGAGATTGCTTTTAACCTTAAGGAGATGGAATCTGTACATCCCTTGGCGTGTGTTCCTCAAAGGAGACAGAATATGGGAGACTGACTCTCTCAGAGCAGATTAATATTCCCTGTCGAAGCATCTTCTTCCTCCATCTCCCGACATCTCTTCACCAGCATCCGGGACCTTCAATATTCATGTCCTCAACACACACACAGATAAACAGAGAAAAAAGCAGAACTTGAACCTGTTGTTTGTGTCTTTGACTTCAATAAGTTCAATGTTTGTTTGTTTGTTTGTATTTTAAAACTTGATTTATTAATCTTGAAAGGAAGAGTTTGACTTTAGAAAGACCTTGATATTCTAGAAGTGGGACGTCCTGAGCAAGGTGAAGGTTAATGATGTATTGTGTGTCAGGGGAATAGATGTGATGTTGGATGTATATATAGTGTAAATATATATAATGTGTATGAAGTATCCTCCATTAAAGCCTAGGTTTATTTTGGTTGAGGTCAGAGCAAGATGGCGTTTCCCCTTTAGCAACAGATTTGCGAAATGCAATTTCATGCAAGAACCAACAGCAGATATCAATGGCTTTTTCTGCAACAAATAATCAATCAAAAACCAAAGGATGTGTTGCACAGAGAGAGAGAGAGAGAGAGAGAGAGAGAGAGAGAGAGAGAGCGAGAGAGAGAGAGATGGATAAAAAGACAGACAGGTATCCCTGTCGGCTCCCAATATTTGTCCTGTCCCCGGACAAAAGAAAAAAATTGGACTTTTCAAACCTTCACAAAACAAGCAAAATACTTTTTTCCCTGTTTTTCCTCCTCATTAGTTTTGGTTTTTCCCTTCGTAGTAGTTTTCCTGCAAGAGTCATCTTCAAGTTTCCTCTGTGCTGAGAGAGGGAAGATTGGAAACAGAAGAGTTGAACGCAATTAATACAAAGAGAGCTTCTGAACAACTAACTTTATATGGACACAACACAGGTATCTATATTCCCCGCCAGGTCTCACAAAAGGGGGACAACTGTATGTATACATTTAACAGATTTTGTCAATAACGTTGACATTGGCATAAATATAATATATTAACGGTAATGTGGAGTTACATAGCTGTTTATAAGGTTGACATTGACATAAAAATGAGAATATAACAGATAGCATTGAGTAGAAGAAAATTTAATATCTGTCTTCTGTCTGAGCCGCCTTTGCTGAAATTTCTTTTTTGTTCCTTTAATCATTTAAGTGTTTCCTTTACAGTGGAACCTCGGTAATGTCATTTCACTAATGTATGAGAGAGAGAGAGAGAGAGAGAGAGAGAGAGAGAGAGAGAGACCCTTCCATCCTAATAATCAACCCATCTTCAATATCAGAGGAGGAGGAATCAACGTATGTGGTTTTGTATCTTTTTGTCTTCCGCATTATGAAACAGACACAGAGCAGCCAACATGACACTTGCAGTGTTGCCAAACATCTCAATAGTGCTACCAACATAATACTGGCAGCATTGCCAATCAGCTTACCAGTAAATGGTGGCAGCAGCTGCAAAGTATTGCCAACAAAAAAGACAAAGGATAGACGAATGACCTTCTCTGTTGTCAAACCAACTGATGATGATATTATCAACAATGCAGAGAAAGTCTTCATCCGGCAGAGCAGAGGCAGTGTTGCCATCTGAAGGATCGGTCTGGAAAATGTTGCCAAGAATTGGATGGGAAAATTTGGGACATATGGCCCTTCAAACCTATAAGAAATGCCTACAGTTCACTTCCTGAGGTCAACTGACGGCAATTTCTCCCTTGAGACATCTTATCATTGGTTGATTGCGGAGATAATAATAATAACAACAACAACAATGATATCCATAAAGAGGTAATGTTCTATTACATTACTTATACACTTACGTCTTTTCTTTACTTATAATGCTTTTAGCAAAGGTGGTTTGGTCATGTTAGAGTAAGCCAGATACTAAAGGGGATAGAATTGGTTTGAAAATGTGATTTTTGGAAGTTTTATGCCCAAAGGCTCATCCTGAATTGGCCAGCTGTGGGATCAACAATAAGACTTTCTGTGGGTATTAAAGGCAGGTAAACCTCAACCCCTGAAAGAGGAAAGTTCTAGAGGTCACGGATGAACAGAAGCTTGTAGTGAAATCCAAAGCTATGCAGGGTAGGGGGAAAGAAAACGGGTATTAGGAAAAGAAGTAGCCTGACAGGTACAACACGGAAAGGGGCATCACCCCTTGGTTAGAGCCATCTTGTCTCCAGACCCTCTCGTAAAAAAAAAAATATCAAAAACCTCTCTGTCAAATAACATTTTATATTATTTTCATCTCTTCATTGAGAGAAATTATCCTCAAGAGTTATATTTGTAAAATGTGAAAATTGTTGTCCAGGAAATATTCATGAAAGGCTTTTGTTGTCGCAAACAACTTTGCACAAGAAGAAGAAGAAGAAGAAGAAGAAGAAGAAGAAGTGGAAAAAGAAGAAGTAAAGAAGAAGAAGAAGAAGTAGAAGAAAAAGAAGAAGAGGAAGAAGAAAAAGAAAAAGAAGAAGAAGTAGAAGAAGAAGAAGTAAAGAAGAAGAAGAAGAAATAGAAGAAGAAGAAGTAAAGAAGAAGAAGAAGAAGAATTAGAGAAGAAGAAGAAGTAGATAAGAAGAAGAAGAAGAAGAAGAAGAAGAGGTAGAAGAAGAAGTAGAAGTAAAAGAAGAAGAAGAAGAAGAAGAAGAAGAAGAAGTAGAAGAAGAAGAAGTAGAGGAGAAGAAGAAGAAGAAGTAGAAGAAGAAGAAGAAGTAGAGGAGAAGAAGAAAAAGAAGAAGAAGAAGAAGAAGAAGAAGAAGAAGAAGAAGTAGAAGTAGAAGAAGTAGAAGTAGAAGAAGAAGAAGAAGAAGAAGAAGAAGTAAGAGAAGTAGAAGAAGAAGAAGAAGAAGAAGAAGAAGAAGAAGTAAGAAGAAGAAGAAGAAGTAGAAGAAAAAGAAGAAGAAGAAGAAGAAAAAGAAAAAGAAGAAGAAGTAGAAGAAGAAGAAGTAAAGAAGAAGAAAAAGAAATAGAAGAAGAAGAAGTAAAGAAGAAGAAGAAGAAGAATTAGAGAAGAAGAAGAAGTACATAAGAAGAAGAAGAAGAAGAAGAAGAAGAAGAGGTAGTAGAAGAAGAAGAAGAAGAAGAAGAAGTAGAGGAGAAGAAGAAGAAGAAGTAGAAGAAGAAGAAGAAGTAGAGGAGAAGAAGAAAAAGAAAAAGTAAGAAGAAGAAGAAGAAGAAGAAGAAGAAGAAGAAGTATAAGTAGAAGAAGTAGAAGAAGAAGAAGAAGTAAGAGAAGAAGAAGAAGAAGAAGAAGTAAGAAGAAGTAGAAGAAGGAGTAGAGGAGATGAAGAAGAAGAAGAAGAAGAAGAAGTAGAGGAGAAGGAGAAGAGGTAGAGGAGAAGAAGAAGAAGAAGAAGAAGTAGAGGAGAAGAAGAATAAGAAGATGTAGTAGAGAAGAAGTAGATGAAGAAGTAGAGAAGAAGTAGATGAAGAAGAAGTAGAGAAGAAGAAGGAGAAGAAGAAGAAGAAGTAGAGGAGAAGAAGAAGAAGTAGAAGAAGAAGAAGAAGAGGAGGAGAAGAAGAAGAAGAAGAAGAAGAAGTAGAAGTAGAAGAAGAAGAAGAAGTAGAAGTAAGAAGAAGTAGAAGTAAGAAGAAGAATAAGAAGAAGAAGAAGTAGAAGAAGTATTAGAGAAGAAGTAGAAGAAGAAGAAGAAGAAGAACAAGAAGTATTAGAGGAGGAGAAGAAGAAGAAGAAGAAGAAGAAGAAGAAGAAGAAGAAGTAGAAGAAGAAGTAGTAGAGAAGAAGAAGAAGTAGTAGAAGAAGAAGAAGTAGTAGAGGAGAAGAAGAAGAAGAAGAAGAAGAAGTAGGTGAGGAGAAGAAGAAGAAGAAGAAGAAGTAGTAGAGAAGAAGAAGAAGGAGAAGAAGAAGTAGAAGAAGAAGTAAAAGTAGTAGAGGAGAAGAAGAAGAAGAAGAAGAAGTAGAGGAGAAGAAGAACAAGAAGTAGAAGAAGAAGTAGTAGAGAAGAAGAAGAAGAAGAAGAAGTAGAAGAAGAAGTAGAAGTAGGAGACGAAGAAGAAGTAAGAAGTAGAAGTAAGAAGGAGAAGTAGAAGTAAGAAGAAGAAGAAGAAGAGGAAGAAGAAGTAAGAAGGAGAAGTAGAAGTAAGAAGAAGAAGAAGAAGAGGAAGAAGAAGTAAGAAGGAGAAGTAGAAGAAGAAGAAGAAGAATAAGAAGAAGAAGTAGTAGAAGAAGAAGAAGTAGAAGAAGAAGTAGAAGTAAGAAGAAGAAAAAGAAGTAGAAGAAGAAGTAGAAGTAGGAGAAGAAGAAGAAGTAAGAAGTAGAAGTAGGAAGGAGAAGTAGAAGTAAGAAGAAGAAGAAGAAGAAGAAGAAGAAGAGAAGAAGAAGAAGAAGTAGTAGAGAAGAAGAAGAAGAAGAAGTAGAAGTAAGAAGTAGAAGAAGAAGTAGAGGAAGAAGTAGAAGTAGGAGAAGAAGAAGAAGTAAGATGTAGAAGTAAGAAGGAGAAGTAGAAGCAAGAAGAAGAAGAAGAGGAGGAAGTAGAAATAAGAAGTAGAAGTAAGAAGAAGTAGAATTAGAAGTAAGAAGAAGAAGAAGAAGTAGAAAAAGAAGAAGAAGAAGTAGAAAAAGAAGAAGAAGAAGAAGTAAGAAGAAGAAGAAGAAGAATTAGAAGAAGTAAGAAGAAGAAGAAGAAGAAGTAGAGCAGAAGAATAAGAGAGACTATGCAAAGACGTGAGGGAGGCGGCAAAGCTTTAATGAGACTAACGGGGAAGTTTGATGTCGTATGAAACGGTTCCGGTAAACATCTTTTTGGCGCCAAATGAACGCACTTGTTGAGAGAGAGAGAGAGAGAGAGAGAGAGAGAGAGAGAGAGGACATCTCAAAGCCATCAAAGCCTCAATGAGCATTGAATCACTTTGATCGTTTCGGATAAATTTAAAAGCCTTCTATGATCTCTCGCGTCAAGGGAAGTTATTGTACATGTGGCTGCTGAATAGGAAGCTTTCGTACATCCGGTGTTGAAATTATTGCTTTAAAAATATTCCATCACTTGTAAATAACTAAACAATTAAAAAGGAAAACTTTATACACTGTAGAGTGTGGCCTATTCTTTAAAGATTCTAAGTCAGTGGAAGACCATGGTACAGAGGCTATGGCACTACCCAAGACTAGAGAACAATGGTTTGATTTTGGAGTGTTCTTCTCCTAGAAGAGCTGCTTACCATAGCTAAAGAGTCTCTTCTACCCTTACCCTTAAGAGGA
>NC_090767.1:50533595-50561095 GCF_036898095.1 Palaemon carinicauda | reverse complement strand
TCAATCAATGTTTGTGTTAATGTTTAGTGGCAATTTGCATTGGAGACACCACAAATAGAGATCTCATTCCTCTGATCAGTTTCTCTGTGTTGGAAGTGTTGCAATTGAAGAGGCGTAAAACAAAGCAACATTGCAAAACTGGATCAGATTCAACAAGAAAATCAGCAGATAATGATCTATAAAGTAGAAATCTCGTTTCATTTTAGCAGAGATTTTTATAATTCAAGACGAAGGACAGAGGTTCTTAGTTCAGTGAACGAGACTTTAACTGATTACTCTGCTTTATTGTGGCTTCTAAAATATTTGGTAAATTTGTCTTCAGATTTCGTCTTTGAAAATTTTGTTGAAGAGTTAAACCTAAGGATTCATTTCTGTTCTTCATAGTAATTTGTGTGTAGAAACTGCAAGGATTTTGTTTCTCTCTCTCTCTCTCTCTCTCTCTCTCTCTCTCTCTCTCTCTCACAGTGAAATGACATTACCGAGGACCAACTGTAAAGGAACATAAAAAGACATTTTTGCCTCTTGTATGAAATTGCATTTTGTAAATCTGTTGCAAAAGAGCAATCTTCATTTTGGTCTGATCTTGACTAAAATAAAACTTGGCTTTAATGGAAGATAATTCATACACTTTATATATATTAACATCACACAGCACATCTATTCCCCTGACACACAATGCACCATTAACTTTTACCTTGCTCAGGACGTCCCACTTCTAAGATATCAAGGTCTTTCTAAAGTCCAACTCTTCCTTTCTGGATCAATAAATCTAGTCTTCACAAACAAACGAACATTGAACTTATTGATGTCAAAGACACAAACAACAGGTTCAAGTTCTGCTTTTGTCTCTGTCTGTCTGTGTGTCTGTTGAAGACATGAATATTGAAGGTCCCGGATGCTGGTGAAGAGATGTCGGATATGAAGGAAGATGCTTCGACAGGGAATATTAATCTGATGAGAGAGAGAGAGAGAGAGAGAGAGAGAGAGAGAGAGAGAGAGAGAGAAGGAAACGTACATTAGATATATTAATTGATTCCCCCGACAGGTAATTGACAAATAAGAGATTATGGAACTCTTGGTTAGAGAAGGAAGTTCCCTCAGGGTACATGATTGAACAGTATTTAATCTGGCGTCATAAATACCTGGGTCTGATGATAACCAAAGGCTGCATTTCCTTTTAAGAGAGAATCTGTTTCTGAAGGAATTGAATTTGGAAGAGACTTGTGTTTGTGGAGAGATAGAAAACTCTCATTACTTTCCTTGATCTCTTCTCTCTCTCTTCTTGATGAGACTAACTTTACACATTTAGAGGAACAAAACAGTAATTAAAATCATATTTTCTTTATTTTGGCCAAAGGAATCTCTTCTTAAGTCTGTGGTTGCCTACTTGCTGGAAATCTCTATGACTTGCAATATGTGGGTCAGGAGTTCAACACCTGCTTAAACCCAATCGCTTCCAGTAATGGACATAACTTCATCTTCCTTATGAGAGAGAGAGAGAGAGAGAGAGAGAGAGAGAGAGAGAGATGGGAGGTTTTAGGGGAGCCTATAGGTCTCTACCTGGTGAAATATTTAGCAACCATTGCTTGGGTATTCCTGGTCCTTCCATGGGTGGAGAGGGGCCCTGGACATTGTCCTGTGAGAGGTACGAAAAGGGAGAGCAAGCAGCTTGCTGATAAGGATGGTTTGAGAATCTGAGAGAGGAAGATTCTTAAGAGCAAACCATTCGACACTTTCTATGATCGAATTAAGGAACCATGACAATGAAATCCCTTGGGGCAGGGAGGCCATTCAGTGCAGGTATAGCATGACTTATGTTATCCTTATGTTATGTTCTTATGTTATGTTTTGTTAATATTGTCAATCAGTGCTTGTCCCAAGACACAGAATCCCCATCTGAGGTTCACTGGTGACTTGAATTGGAGACACCACAAGTAAAGATCTCATTCCTCTGATCAGTTCCTCTGTGTTTGAACTGTTGCAATTGAAGGGACGTAAAACAGAGCAACATTGAAGGACATTGCAAACAGGATCAGATACGACACGAAAAGCATCAGAAAATTTCCATAAAATAGAAATCTCGTCTCATTTTAACATAGATTTTTATAATCCAGTCGTTTTCCTGACATTCTCAAGACGAAGGAAAACAGAATTTCTGGATCAAATTGTTAATAGAACAAGATTTTGACTAATTATTCTTGCTTTTAGAATATTAGGTAAATTTGTCTTGATATTTTGTCATAAAAAATTTCGTTAAGTAGAAACTTGACAATTAATATCTGTACCTGAAGGAACAGTAGGCTAAGTGATGGAGGATGTAGTTTCCAATTACTTTGTCCTCTTCTTTAAATTCTCTCTCTCTCTCTCTCTCTCTCTCTCTCTCTCTCTCTCTCTTGCGTTCTTTTATGCAAGTGATTCATCATATTTTCTTTTGGCGCCAAAAAGATGTTTTCCGGAACCGTTTCATACGACACTAAACTTCCCCTGTGAAACTCATGAAGCATTTCTGCCTCCTTCACGTCTCTGCTTATTCTCTCCTATTGTTTCTATTCTCTCCTATTCTTTAAACCGACGTTGTCAACTAGTCTCTTCAACTATTCTTTTGTTGAGGATGTCTCCACATTTTCTTCTTCTTCCGCTCAGAGAACGGTCCTGGGTGTAGACACCTTTTGTTTCGGATATAAACATCATTCTTCTTCTTGTGCAAATTTGCGGGCAATAACAAAAGCATTCTCAGAATATTTCCAGGACAAAAATGCTCAAGTTTTAGAGCATTTTTTTTCAAATTTAACTCTTAAGCATGATAATACTCAATCCAGAGATGAGAATAACAGAATATATATTTAAAAAACCTGTATTTCAAAATAAAAAGAATATTCTATTATATACTGTGAAAGAGGAAATACTCAACCACAAGAATAATGTTAAACAAACACTGTCTTAATATACTTTAAACAAAGCCTTTGGGGGAGAGATGGCTCTGTTTTATTGAGTTTATTGTACATGAGGAAACAGTGTATGTATATAACTTGCTTTATGAGAGGTACCCTACTGTCTTCATTGTACTGTAACTCAAAAGGCATTTCTTATAGATGTAAATGGACTCAGTGCCAGTTCATATGTCCCAAATTATCACCTTGCAGTTCCACACAGAGAATCATCAGATGGCAACACTGTCTTTGCCTTGCTTTGCTTTCTCTGCTTTGTTGTTGTTGTTGTTGTTGTTGTTGTTGTTGTTGACATCGTCAGTTTGATTGACTACATAACACAGAAGGTCCTTCGTCTTACCTTTGCTTTCGTTGGCAAAGCTTTGAAGCTGCTGACACCATTTACTGGTAAGCTGGTTGGAAATGTTGCTAGCATTATGTTGGCTGCACTGCTGAGATGTTTGGCAACACTGCAAGTGTCATGTTGGCTGCTCTGTCTCTGTTTCATAATGTGGAAGACAAAAAAATACAAAACCACATAAGTTGGTTCCTCCTCTGATATTGAAGATGGGTTGATTATTAGGAAGGGAAGGTCTCTCTCTCTCTCTCTCTCTCTCTCTCTCTCTCTCTCTCTCTCTCTCTTTCCAGCGATCCTCTTTGTGTATCCACTGCATAATCAATAACTTCCTGTAAATACATATTTAATAGCCATCATCATAGTTGGATCACATGGTGTCGACGATACGAGAGAGAGAGAGAGAGAGAGAGAGAGAGAGAGAGAGAGAGGGTGTAGAGTGTAAAACACCCTTGGAAGGTTCGTTGTAGGGTGTAGAGTGTTAATACACCCCTTGGAAGGTTCCTTGTAGGGTGTAGAGTGTAATACACCGCTTGGAAGGTTCCTTGTAGAGTGTAGAGTGTAAAACACCCCTTGGAAGGTTCCTTTTAGGGTATAGAGTGTAATACACCCCTTGGAAGGTTCCTTTTAGGGTGTAGAGTGTAATACACCGCTTGGAAGGTTCCTTGTAGGGTGTAGTGTGTAATACACCCCTTGGAAGGTTCCTTGTAGTGGATAGAGCGTAATACACCCCTTGAAAGGTTCATTGTAGGGCGTAGAGTGTAATATACACCTTGAAAGGTTCCATGTAAGGTGTAGAGTGTAATACACCCCTTGGAAGGTTCCTTGTAGGGGGTAGAGTGTAATACACCCCTTGGAAGGTTCCCTGTAGGGGTAGAGTTTAATTCACCGCTTGGAAGGTTCCTTGTAGGGTGTAGAGTGTAAAACACTCCTTGGAAGGTTCCTTTTAGGGTATAGAGTGTAATACACCCCTTGGAGGGTTCCTTGTAGGGTGTAGAGTGTAAAACACGCAATGAAAGGTTCCTTGTAGGGTATAGTGTGTAATACACCCCTTCAAAGGTTCCCTGTAGGTGTAATACACACCTCAAAAGGTTCCTGTGTAATATATCCCTTGGAAGGTTCCATGTTGGGTGTAATACACCCCTTAAAAGGTTCCTGGCAGAGTTTAGGGTGTAATACACACCTCAAAAGGTTCCTGGTATGGCTTAGGGTATGAAACACCCCCATTGAAAGGTTCCTTTTAAGGTGTAGAGTTTTTTTTATTTGATATTTGAGATAAAACACTTTCTGATAAAAAGTGTATTATAAAAAGTTGTAGGAATGAAATCAGAAAATAGTTTCCTCAACTTGTGAAAATATGCCTCATTCTCATTGGTTACTTAAAGACAGATTATTAACACTAGTTAAGAAGAACAGTATCCTAATAAGTCTCATAGAACCAGAGGTTCTTAATCAAAGGTTCTAAAGTTCCAGATTAATTCAATATAATTATTCCTCTTTAAGTCTCTCCTCATCTGGTAACAGAGCAAAGAAATAATACCTAAGGTGAAGTCACACTTATGTGCTCTTATACAACATTACCTTATGAATATATCATATGGGAACATATACCTATGAGAGAGATCCCATATCTTAAACTTCTGGCCAACGATTCGTGCGCCATAGGAGCACCCTGTATAAAGAAGTAGAAGAAGAAGAAGAAGAAGGTCTTTGACCTCTATTTTTTGAGGAGTCATCCTTATAGCATTAGATGTTCTTTGACCTCTATTTTTTGAGGTGTCATCCTTCTAGCATTATATGTTCTTTGACCTCTATTTTTTTGAGGTGTCATCCTTCTAGCATTATATGTTCTTTGACCTCTATTTTTTTTGAGGTGTCATCCTTCTAGCATTAGATGTTCTATGACCTCTATTTTTTGAGGTATCATCCTTCTAGCATTAGATGTTCTTTGACCTCTATTTTTTGAGGTGTCATCCTTCTAGCATTAGATGTTCTTTGACCTCTATTTTGAGGTGCCATCCTTCTAGCATTAGATGTTCTTTGACCTCTATTTTTTGAGGTGTCATCCTTCTAGCATTGTATGTTCTTTGACCTCTATTTTTTGAGGTGTCATCCTTCTAGCATTAGATGTTCTTTGACCTCTATTTTTTGAGGTGTCATCCTTCTAGCATTAGATGTTCTTTGACCTCTATTTTTTTGAGGTGTCATCCTTCTAGCATTAGATGTTCTTTGACCTCTATTTTTTGAGGTGTCATCCTTCTAGCATTAGATGTTCTTTGACCTCTTTTTTTGAGGTGTCATCCTTCTAGCATTAGATGTTCTTTGACCTCTTTTTTTGAGGTGTCATCCTTCTAACATTATATGTTCTTTGACCTCTATTTTGAGGTGCCATCCTTCTAGTATTAGATGCTCTTTGACCTCCAGGATGTCCCCAGAACCAAATCTCTCCTCTTCCTTTGAGAGCTCTTCATTACTGCTCCGCTCCTTTGAGAGATTTCTCTTTCTTCTTTCTGTCTTTGAGAGCTCTCTCTCTCTCTCTCTCTCCTCTCTCTCTCTCTCTCTCTCTCTCTTTGAGAGCTTTTTATTTATCTTTTCTTTCTTTGATACCTCTCTGTTATTCATCTCTTCCTTAGTGACTTCAGCATTACTGGTCTCTTCCTTAGACACTTCAGCATTACTGGTCTCTTCCTTCGAGATCTTTCTTTTTCTCCTCTTTTTCTTTGAGAGCTTTTCATCACTTCACTCTGTCTTTGAATCGTTTTCAGACCGATGTTCTTCAAGAGTAGGAACTTTTTCTTCTTCCTCCTTCTCCTCCTTCTCTTCTTCTACATCCTCCTCTTCTCCTCTTTGACGAAGACCCGGCTCTTTTTCTTGTTTTTCCACTGGAAGATCGATTTCATCTTCCAGTTCATCCTGGAAAGTTTCTTCAACAAGAAGAAATTCACCATCTTCCAGCTCTTCCTGGAACACTCCTTCAGCTGGAAGAAATTCACCATCTTCCAGCTCTTCCTGGAACACTCCTTCAGCTGGAAGAAATTCACCATCTTCCAGCTCTTCTTGGAACATTCCTACAGCTGGAAGATTGATTTCCTCTTCCAGTTCATCCTGGAGTACTCTAGCAGGAAGATCTATTTCATCTTCCAGTGCATCTTGGAACACTCCATCAGCAGGAAGATCGATATCATCTTCCAGTTCATCCTGGAAAGTTTCTTCAGGTGGAAGAAATTCACCATCTTCCAGCTCTTCTTGGAACACTCCTTCAGCTGAAAGAAATTCACTATCTTCCAGCTCCTCCTGGAACATTCCTTCAGATGGAAGAAATTCACCATCTTCCAGATCCTCCTGGAACACTCCTTCAGCTGGAAGAAATTCACCATCTCCCAGCTCTTCCTGGAACATTCGTTCAGCTGGAAGAAATTCACCATCTTCCAGCTCTTCGGGGAACACTCCTTCTGCTGGAAGAAATTCACCATCTTCCTGTGTAGTTTCTCCTTCGATTTCCTTGAGAAGATTCTGCAAAAGCTCTTCCTCTCTCACAGTCTCTCCTTCTTTTCCGTTTCTTCCACACAGATACTTGAAAAAGAAAAATGTTCCGACGGCTGTAGTCCTAAAGTACAAGTCCAGCTCTTCCTCCAGAGCTGATCTCCATTGCCATCCTCCGTTAAGGAGAATTCTTACCGCTTTCTTCATTGCCTCCATTTCGAAATTCACACCAAATGCTTTGAAAACTTGAGAAACCATATTTATGATTACCGAAACCTTTCCTGAATACAGCATTATTTAAAAAAAAAGTTGAGGACAGAGAGAGAGAGAGAGAGAGAGAGAGAGAGAGAGAGAGAATCCAATGAATTCTTCTTTTGGCTTCAACTGGAGTCCAAATGTCTTCAGGTATGAAGGGGAGAGAGAGAGAGAGAGAGAGAGAGAGAGAGAGAGTATAATAACTTTCTTATACATACATACATACATACATACATACATGAATAGAACGACCGAGAATCCAGAAAGTAAACAAATACAGAAAGGAATGGAAAAAAAAAATAACAAAAGTAAAGATTTATTCATAGTTTTCTTTCTGTGCGAATCGTAACATTATTATCAGCCAAGATGCTTCTGAGGCAAATCTCACCCTCTGAAGACCGTTCGGGAAGCGTTCTTATTTCATCTTCGTTCATTCCCAGAATGTAACGTTCGCCTTCGATATGAATTTCCTTTGTATTCGTGTTAACAGTTATGGAAAGGACCGAAAGATTAAAGAATTCCAACTCTCTCCCCCCCCTCTCTCTCTCTCTCTCTCTCTCTCTCTCTCTCTCTCTCTGTCTCTCTCTCTCTCTCTATCTCTCTCTCTCTCGTAGGAATTTTCAAAGTGTCTCAGGAGGAAAACGGGAGATATTTAACCGTGAAGACGAATTTGTTCTTTTCCGAGGTTTTCATTCCTTAATTCTTCATTCTTTTTCACTCCATTTATGGAAATTCTTTCCTATTCTAATGGCCGATGTAAAAGAGAGAGAGAGAGAGAGAGAGAGAGGAGAGAGAGAGAGAGAGAGTATTCAGCTCATTTTATTTCCGTTTATTTGCAGAAATTAATGTTCATCTCTCTCTCTCTCTCTCTCTCTCTCTCTCTCTAATATTTATATATATATATATATATATATTATATATACACACAAATATATATATATATATATATATATATAAATATATATATACATATATATATATATATATATATCAGCCTTTACTAGTCCACTGCAGAACAAGGGCCTCGGACTTTTCTATCCACTCTCGTCTGTTTATGGTCTTTCTAAGCCCGTTTATACCCGCAAATTTTCTTAGTTCGTCAATCCTTCGTCTTTTCTTCCTTTCCCTGTTGGTTTTGTGATAACTAGGGACCCATTCTGTTATTCTTTATATATATTATATATGTATTAAATTTCACTTTCGTTTTATACATATTTTATATACATATATATATATATATATATATATAAATATATATATATATATATATATATATGTTAATATATATACCGTAAAAAAATATATATATATGTATGTATGTATATATATACATACAGAGAGAGAGAGAGAGAGAGAGAGAGAGAGTAGCTGCTGACGGTATTATCCAAAGGTAAATAATTCCTTAAGACAAATTGAATACTGACATAAGATGACTTGTCATTACTAAAATTGATCAGTTGTAGCAGAAGCGATAATGAATAATGAGGGAATGAGGAAACAAGCCGAATTCAGATAACCACCACACACACACACACACACACACACACACACAAACAGTATCATCTTAGAAATATCCAAACAAAGGGGTGTCCTATGGGCCGTAAATTACGAAATTACGAAGATCATTTTAATACCTTTTTCATTTGGTGATCGGACATTTTCAATCCACTTTTTAATCCGCTGAAAATGAAGTTTACTTCTTGGGATAGAGATGTAAGTAAAGGCAATTATTAATTCTTACTCTTTTTAAGTCCCTTTGTTCATTATTTACAGCTATTTCTTCTTATTCCCCTTCTTTCAATCCATATCTTTTCCTCTATCTCATTCTTTCGCTTGAGCGCGCTCGTGGCAATATTCCATTTTCCCACGGTCTGAGTCGGAGAGGGGGGGGGGGGGGGGGGGGGGAAGAAGGCCTCTTGTCAATCAGGTGGTGTGTGTGTGTATGTATACGTGCGTGCGTGCCGTGTTATAACGTTTCTTGGGACAAGATTCATAATAAAGGAATGGTTGAAGAACTTAAGGGAAAATCGTGTTCATTTAATAATATTATTGATATTGATAATGATTACGAGCAAAATATAAGGTAATGAAGTTAATCTCTCTATTGAACTTTTATGATAAAACATCAATTTTGAAGTTTTTTATCCATTGTTTTAGAAAGGTTCATTTAACCATATTTGATTATATATATATATATATATATATGTGTGTGTGTGTGTGTGTGTGTGTGTGTGTATTGTTATTGTGATACCTTAACGTAATGAAAAGGTTTGCATATCGCCATGATCAACAAGCTATACTTAGTCAGGGCCACCCATACTAGTATGGTTTGCTGTGTGCGATCAGAGTAAAGTCTCCCACCATCACCAGTCCTCAGTGGCCAGCGTGGTTTTGAAAATGGCTAAACCCCAGACATGAATAAAGGAACAACGACATGTCTGAGTCCTTTGTCCTGCCGTGGACTAGGAACAGCTGCATTTATTGTTGTTGTGTGTGTGTGTTTGTATGTGTGTGTTTGTATGTGTGTTTATCATTATAGATTCTATTTATTCGTATTGTGAGAATTTTTCAAAATGATGATGACTTGATCTAACATCATTTAAATTTTGGAAATTTATTTTGATGGAAGCGATATTACTATTGTTTTTACTTAGTTCCAATATCTCTTTTACTCCATGGAGAATAGTGCATTCAGTGCACCTCACGCAATGCACTGTAGGCATTACTCGAAAGTCTTTCCAGTATGCTGTCAAGCTCCTTTAACTTACTTATATATATATATATATATATGTGTGTGTGTGTGTGTGTGTCCTTTCTAAGTGGGAACACCTTAACATTGTGAATGAGTTTGAGTATCGCAATGATCACCAAAACTGTACTAGTCAGGGGTCACCCATACTAGGTAGGTTTGTTGTGAGCGATCAGACAAAAAATCCACACTGGCCAACCTGGCGATGAAAACACGCCAAACCCCAGATATGAATAACGACATGTCTAAGGCCTTTGTCCTGCACTGGACTAGAAACAGCTGTTTCTAGCCCACTGCAGGACAAAGGCCTCAGACATGTCTTCATTCGTGTCTGGGGTTTGGCGTGTTCTCATCACCAGGTTGGCCAGTGTGGATTTTTTGTCTGATCGCTCACAGCAAACCAACCTAGTATGGATGACCTTGACTAGTACAGCTTTGCTGATCATGGGGGTACCTAAGCCCTTTTACCACGTTCAGGTTCCCCCACTTAATATATATATATATATATATATATATATATAAAATTATTATATATATATAATTATTATTATTATTATCATTATCATTATCATTATTACTAGCTAAACTACAACCGTAGTTGAAAAAGCTATAAGCTTTGTTTCTTACCTTGGCATCCAAAATATGTACAGAGTAATAATACACTTTAGCGTTTGTGCATATATATATATATATATATATATATGCGTAACTTAGTTTGGGATACGGAAGTTAAATTGTTTTTTCCCGGAGTTAATTGCGGGAATTTCCCGTTGTCGAGTGGCGTACCGTGTTGTCCTGTTTATAACTATGGTATAGTGGTTTTTTTTAGTTAGTGTCACTCGGGTAAATTGACCAAAACGGTTTTGTCCAATTTTTTTCTGGATAAATCATTTTTGTGGATGGAAATTCTTTAGTTTATACTTGCATGTATTGTAGTATTGAATATAAACAACAACAGCAACAACAATAACAACAACAATAACAACAAATACAAATGAAGCCGTTTCTAGTCCACTGCAAGGCAAAGGCCTCAGACATGTCTTTATTCATGTCTGGAGTTTGGCCGTTTTCATCACCTCGCTGAGCAATGTGGATTGGTGAAGGTGGAAGAATTTGGTCCGATCGCTCATAGCAAACCAGCCTAGTATGGGTGGCCCTGACTAGTACAGCTTTGCTGTTCACGGCGATACGTAAACCCTCTCACCACGTTTTCATTCTACTGTGAATCTGGGTGTAGATACCTTAACGTGGTGAGAGGGTTTGCGTATTGCCATGATCAGCAAAGCTGTACTAGTCAAGGCCACCCATACTAGGTTGGTTTGCTCTGAGTGATCTCACTAAAGTCTCCCTCCATCACCAATCTGCACAGGCCAGGTTGATGATGGAAACTGGCCAAACCACAGACATGAATAAGGATATGTCTGAGGCCTTTGTCCTGCAGTGGATTAGAAACAACTGCATTTGTTGTTGTTGTTGTTGTTGTCGTCATACTGTGAAGAAATGCAATTTATGAAATTTCGGTTGAGTCCTTATAAAACGAAAGAATGTACATGGCAATTATTGTTTAAATTCAATCGGCAATGGAAAACTGTGAGTTAGAATTTTTAAATGAGAATTATTTTAATACCCCTCTATTTCTTCTTCGTGTTTATAGTAACTTATTTGATTTTCCTTTGACGGCTATTTCTTGGGCCTATCACACTTGGGGTCCCTGCTTAGTCCTACAGGACATACAAGATTTATTTGTCGTCTACATTCTTGGGAATTACAAGAATCACCACAGAGCGTATTCCACAGTAATCCTGTAATTCCCATTATCGAAACAATTAGAAAACAAGGAAGTATTCAGTTTCCTGTTGGAAGCCTAGGAAGTTGGTGTGTGTGTGTGTGTATGTGTGTGTGTGCGTGGCTGAAGGTGGATACTTCGTAATTATTCGCGCAGAGAATATGTCCGGTACTTTTCCTCCTTTCTTAGCCATAAAAGAATAAAACGTTACTCAAGTATTTAAACTCAACAACACACACAAATAAATACACACTAACAATAAAGACAAAATACGAGAGAGATCCCATATCTTAAACTTCTGGCCAATGACTCGTGCGCCATTACAGCGTCCTGTATAAAAAGAAGAAGAAGAGAAGGAGGAAGAGGAAGAGATATAATGTAAACAAACAATGTTGAGGACATCACTTGGGGTCACTTTGATGGCAGATGGGAGACGAAGGTGACTGAAACACATCAAGGGAAAGTGACTGGAAGCTTTGATGGTTTTGGGTTAGGGACATTGTTCTTATTGTTTTATATTTCGTGCTAGAGTTGATGTGGAGAGAGAGAGAGAGAGAGAGAGAGAGAGAGAGAGAGAGAGGGGGGGGGGTTGTACTGAAATTAATGTAGTATTCCTAATTACATATTTAATGGCCCCGTCTCTCTCTCTCTCTCTCATCTCTCTCTCTCTCTCTCTCTCTCTCTTCTGGCAGGTTAAGGGTAACGTATTCCAGTCTCAGACCAAGCAGCAAGTTAGGTATCTGTCTGTTAGGCAACCATTTGGGGCTGCAGCTAGGTTGATGGCAGAGAGAAAGACAAAGAGAAGAAGACAGGCATTCTGGAACTTTTATAAACGTTCAAGAGGCTGTTGGCAATATAGCCAGTTATTTTAGACTTCTGGAAGCGTTGTAGAGACTAACTTAGGAATAACTTCCAGTGATTTGAGCAATCTGGAAACTTTGTAAACGTTGTAGAGGCTGAGCAGTGAGTGCAAGTGGTGGTTTAGCCACTGATTATAGCTTTCAGGAAGCATTGTAAAATTGTACAGCAGAAAATTAGTTACCTGTTTGTTAGTCAACCGTTGGGGGTCGCAGCTAGGCTGAAGACAGAAGGAAAGACGAAGAGAGAAGAAACAGGCTTAAGCATCTCTCTCCTTCATAATAATTGTATCAACATCAAATTATGTATCCTTCAAGGAACCTGTGGCTACTTAGCAAATTTATGGTCTTAAAGCCCTCTCCCCAGCACCTAGCCTTATCCTTTCTTTGTCTTTCCTCTGTGCTTCCTTCCATGCACTCCTCAACATTGTGTATTACCAGATTAGTTTTCCCTCTTTTCCTTTTCCATTATCTCTTTAACCTCTTCTCTAACCTCTTCCCTAATGTCTCCTATTGGCATATTAACTCGTTTTCCTAACTTTGCCCAGCCTATTGAATCCTTTATTTCCATTATTGCCTGTTCAAGTCCCTCTAGCCTTTCCATTAGCCTTTCATTAATCTCCTTCCTCTTCTTATACTCTGCCTTCCTATTCTTATATGATCCCCTGCATTCTCTACAAAACCCAAGTGAGACTTTTGTTAGTCTGCAGGACTTTATAATCTTCCCTGACCATTTGCACAAACCCTTGATTCTCTATATTACTTCCACAAATTCTTTCTGTCATATCCTGTTTTCAGGGGAATCTTTCCCTTCTATAGACACGGACACAAATTCTCCTTGGGATTCATCTGTAGATAAAAGCCCTTCAGCTTCCAGTTGGCTTTTCATCTTCTCTGTATCAATGACTCTGAAGGAGTTATTGCAACTTGTTCCTCTGAAGCTGAAGGAGACAAATGACCAAAGGTCTTCTCTAATGGTTAAATTGTTTTGAGGTCAGGTCGGGTTATCTATCTTTCTGGATGAGAGCAACTCTCTCTCTCTCTCTCTCTCTCTCTCTCTCTCTCTCTCTCATCAAGACAGGGAAACAAACAATAATGATATTAATAGATTCCCCCAACATGGAATTGACAAATCAAAATTGATATAATTAATTACGAAACTCTTGGATAGGGAAGGAAGTTCTTTCAGGATACATGATTGAACTGTATTTAATCTGGCGTCACAAATACCGGGGTTTGATGATAATCAAAGGCTTCATCTCCTGTTAAAAGAGAATCTGTTGTTGATGGAATTAAATTGTGAAGAGACTTGTGTTTCTGGAGAGATAGAAAACTCTCATTACTTTCCTTGATCTCTTCTCTTCTCTCTCTTCTTGAGGAGACTTTCTCTATACAATCAGAGGAACAAAACGATTAGAAATCATATTTCTCTTCATTTCGGCCAAAGAAATCTCTTCTTAAATATGTGGTAGTCTACTTGCTAGAAACCTCCATGTGTTGCAATATGTGGGTCAGGAGTTCAATACCTACTTAAAACCAATAGCTTCTAGTAGTGAACATAACTTTAACTTCCTTGTGAGATAGAGATGGGAGGTTTTAGGGGAGCCTATAGATCAACCCATGCTGAATCATTTAGCAACCATTGCTTGGGTCTTCTTGGTCTTTCCATCGGTGGAGAAGACCCCTGGACATTATCCTGTCAGAGGTACGAAATGGGAGAGCGAGTGGCTTGCTGATAAGGATCGTTTGAGAATCTGAGAGAGGAAAATTCTTAAGATCAAACCATGTGACACTTTCTATGATCGAATTAAGGAACCTTGACAATAAGGGCCTGACTCATCAGATGGCAAATCTGTCTTTGCTTTGCTTTCTCTGCATTGTTGTTGATATCGTCAGTTTGGCTGACAACATAACACAGAAGATCCTTTGTCTTACTTTTGCCTTCGTTGGCAAAGCTTTGAAGCTGCTGACACCATTTACTGGTAAGCTGGTTGGCAATATTGCTAGCGTTATGTTGGCAGCACTGGTGACAAGCTTGGCAACACTACAAGTGTTTCATAATACGGAAGATAAAAAGATACATAACCACATATGTTAATTCCTCGTCTGATATTGAAGATGGGTTGATTATTAGGAGGGGAAGGTCTCTCTCTCTCTCTCTCTCTCTCTCTCTCTCTCTGTATTCCTCCACCAGTGATCCATACTCCTTTGTGTAATCTACTGCATAATTAATAACTTCCTGTAATACATATTAAATAACCATCATTATAGTTGGACCATACAGCATTAACGAAACGAGAGAGAGAGAGAGAGAGAGAGAGAGAGAGAGAGAGAGAGAGAGATACCTTAAAGCTGACCTTTCCATTCAAAAGTTCCTTTTTGGGGATTCCTGTCAATTCAGTCAGAAAAGGATCAGTAACAAGAAGGAACCGTTTGGACAAGCAATATTATTAAGACCACTAGTTGGCAACACTGAGTTAGTGGTTGTTGCCATCAGCATATGATCAGTAATGCTGTACTAGTCAGTGCCAGTCATACTAGATTGGTTTGCTGTCAGCAATCAGACGAAAATCTCCTACCATCACTAATCATCACTGGCCAGCTTAGTAATGAAAACTGGCCAAACCCCAGACATGAATAAGGACATGTCAGAGACCTTCGTCAAGCAGTAGACTAGAAAGGGCTGCATTTGTATTTGTTTAGAGTATATATATATATATATATATATATGTATATATATATATATACCTATATATATAGATATATATATATATATATATATATACCTATATATATATATATATATATATAGGTTAACAGGAAAACTGTATTTACGTTTCTCCATTTATGACGTGGCTTCGACACCTGTTTCGAGTCACTTTCTTCTCAGGATTCTTCATCAGGACTACAATGGTCGAGCGATTACACTTTAATATAAATATTATTCTAGTGAGAATTTTAAGAAAAAATATTTGGATATTCTGAAGTTAATTCTAAGAAATGGTAAATGAAAATTTATGAATCTTTGAAAAGAAACAAATTTAAGTCAATTTTAAAGTATATAAATGATTTTCCACAAAGGCTTCATGGAATATCATGGCTGATATCACAAGCCCTCCCAATCTTCGACAAAGATTTGGCAAATATAACCTATTTAATCTCTCTCTCTCTCTCTCTCTCATCTCTCTCTCTCTCTCTCTCTATATTTCATGATAAACATTAATATTCATAGTAATGATAAGGGTAAATAAAAGTAACAGTAAACACAATTAACTCCCATCCTCATCTTAAAGAGACATCTCTAAATGGACAACAAAATCAGTAGTAGTAAAGTATCATTCATAATTTTTATGAATGAATGGAGGAGGAGGAAGAAGAGACGAAGACTTACTACTACGTCCAATAAATGAATGAAGGTGTTGGGATTACGATGTAAACAAAGAAAGAATCTACCAAATGGGTCAATGGATGATAAGTGGGAATGGAATCGGTAATCATCTCTCTCTTGCTTTGCAGAATCCTATGACAGACCAGGGATTGATCCCACGGGAGGAGAGAGGTGGGAAGTATATAGTTCTTCTTCTGAAAGCTGAATGGGTCTGATCGTCTACTGATTTGCAGAGTAAGATAGATACCTGAGGGATAGGTGACTGTGGTGGGTCATTGCCAGGGTGATGAAAGGAGTTGGGCCTCGCAGTTGCATCCCAGAATACTTGCTGAGATCCAGAAAGCTAATTGAGAGAGAGAGAGAGAGAGAGAGAGAAGAGAGAGAGAGAGAGAGAGAGGAAGCAGTCTAAATCCAGAAATATTTGAGCACCTCACGTTTTTATTATGTTTCAAAACCTCTTTTGAGGTGCTTGCTCACCCCCCCCCCCCTCTCTCTCTCTCTCTCTCTCTCTCTCTCTCTCTCTCTCATTGCCCAGAGGGAGAAAGCTGTTTCCTGAGTGTGTGTGTCCAAGGGCCCAATCCTCTCCTTCCTTTCTTCCCTCCTCTCCAGTAGTGGTTCTTCTTCTTCATTACGGAATTCAATTAGAAATCAAGTTTTAGTGATGTTTCTCATATTTTCATCTCTGTGAACTTTGAAGAATCCTTCATTTTATTCATACCGCATCTGGGACGTGCCTGAAGGATGAAGATATCGGTTCGCATTTCCTAGGTTCTTCGATCTCAGACTACCTTCCAGACGTAAATGATTTCTACAGTTCTGTAGGATTGTGAAAAATCGGTTGCATATGCAGATGATGCTACTCTCTTTGCCTGAATTTCTTCTCCTGAGGCTAAGGTCTCTCTCTCTCTCTCTCTCTCTCTCTCTCTCTCTCTCTCTCTCTCTCAAAGCAAAGTGACTGCAACGTATCTGTTGTTTGTTCTTGCATGAAATTCCCTTTTCCAATTCTGTTGCAGAAGGGAATCATGGGGAGAGATCACCTCTCTTTTAAAACAGAACCGGATTAGAGAGTAGGCTGTTGAGGGTAACACCAGCATCCCTCCAATTCTACAAATATTAAAGAAATCACAAAACCCATCTGATAAATATTATTCTCATTATTACTACTTGCTTAGCTACAACCCCAGTTGGAAAAGCAGGACGCTATAAGCCCAAGGGCTCCAACAGGGATAATAGCCTAGTGAGGAAAGAAAACAAGAAAAAATACAATATGTCAAGGACAGCAACGACACCTAAACAAATATTTCCTATATAAACTATAAAAACTTTAACAAAACAAGATAGAATAGAAATAAGATGGAATAGAGTTCCCGAGTATACCCTCAAGCAAGAGAACTCCAACCCAAGACAGTGGAAGACCATGGTACAGAGGCTATGGCACTACAAAAGAATAAAGAACAATAGTTTGAATTTGGAGTGTCCTTCTCCTAGAAGAGCTGCTCACCATAGCTGAAGTGTCTCTTCTACCCTTACCCTTAAGAGGAAAGTACCCAGTCAACAATTACAGTACAGTAGTTAACCCCTTAGCGAAGAATTGTTTGCTAAACTGTGTTGTCAGGTGTATGAGGACAGAGGAGAATGTGTAAATAATAGGCCAGACTATTCGGTGTATGTGTAGGCAAAGGGAAAGTGAACCGTAACCAGAGATAAAGATCCAATGTAGTACTACCTGGTCAGTCTAAAGACCCCATAACTCTCTAGCGGTAGTATTTCAACGGGTGGCAAAAAGAATGAATGAACATCAAAACAGACACACTATCCGCCTTCCTAGAAACCAATGATCCAGCCCTGATAAGAGAGAGGGGCCAATGGAGCTCCAGATGGGACTGAAAAAGTAGACCTGCTTTTATATTCTTTCTCTTCCTCGTTCTCTTTATCTCCTTATTCTTCTCTTTCATCAATCTTCATTAAACGTGTAAATTTATCGTCGAAAATTCCCTTCTAATTGACCGTGAATAAAACAGGATCAGAAGACGCTATCTGAACGATCCATTCTGAGTAAGAACGATCAACGTGGCACAATCTTCAATGATTTCATAATTCATCGGCTCTTTTCAATATTTGAAGCCTTTTCAGCAAAGGTGGAAATAAAAGTGTTTCCTCAAAGTCTCGTGATGAATCTCTAAAAGAAATGAACGATATCTAGAGGTCACTTGGATATTTAAATTCATCATCTCGTTTCATTATTTATAACCGAAATTACTTAATGAATTAGTTCAGTTTTGAACGATGTCAAAGGGAAACAAACGATGAATGAAGTCATGACCTGTTTAGAGTGTCTCTACTCTTGCGTACAGTATTGAAGCTTTTTAGATATTTATATTGGGATTATTTGCAATGTTTTTGTGGTATTATAACGTCAAATTAATCTCTCTCTCTCTCTCTCTCTCTCTCTCTCTCTCTCTCTCTCTCTCTCTCTCTCATATCATTAATATGAAGATGCAATAAATGTATCAAATTATTTAATAGAAGCCTTTCTACTCCATAATTAATGTTGCTAAAAGTAATTAACAATAGTTTCATTATCATCACAACTACTGATATTACTATTAGTAATTATAACTCCTATTATAATAATAGTAAACTAATAATGACAATAGTAGGCCTACTACTAACAATCATAATTATTAATTATCGTGGCATTAGAGAACTAGGCCTATACGCAAAACACCAAATCTTTTCTTATCAAATAGCAACCAGATATTCATGTTGCTATTTACCTTCTGCTTCTTCTGCTGTTGCTTCTGTTGCTGTTGTTGCTACTTGTGACATGATAAGCAACAGCAACTAAAGAAGTTACGTTAAGACAAAGGCGATGGTTTGTTGCAATATCGCTTGACAACAATTAGACCTATGATGGAGCTTTCTCCGTTAGAGAGAGAGAGAGAGAGAGAGAGAGAGAGAGAGAGAGAGCCTTACCTTATTGCCTTATTTTTTGTTTGGGTTCCCCCAGGTCCCTCAGTGTGAGGCACCTCGTATATCCATCAGAGAGTTGCTAATACATCTTCCGGTGTATTTTGCATCTTCCAGTCTTGGATGGTCTGGGATGCATCTTAGGTATTTATCGAGCTGATTTTTTAACGCATCTACGCTCACTCCTGATATGTTTCTTAGATGAGCTGGCAGCACATTAAATAGTCGCTGCATTATCGATGCTGGTGCGTAGTGGATTAATGTCCTGTGCGCCTTTCTTAGTTTACCTGGAATATTTTTTGGCACTATTAATCTACCTCGGCTTGCTCTTTCTGATATTTTAAGCTCCATGATGTTTTCAGTAATTCGTTCTATTTGCTTCCATGCTTGTATTATCATGTAGCGTTCTCTTCTCCTTTCTAGACTGTATAGTTTTAAAAATTGTAGTCTTTCCCAGTAGTCAAGGTCCTTAACTTCTTCTATTCTAGCAGTATAGGACCTTTGTACACTCTCTATTTGCGCAATATCCTTTTGGTAGTGTGGGTATCATATCACATTGCAGTACTCGAGTGTACTACGTACATAAGTTTTGTAAAGCATAATCATGTGTTCAGCTTTTCTTGTTTTAAAGTGTCTGAATAACATTCCCATTTTTGCTCTATATTTAGCCAACAATGTTGCTATTTGGTCGTTGCATAACATATTCCTATTTAACATTACACCAAGGTCTTTAATTGCTTCCTTGTTTGTGATTATCTCATTATTAGGTCCCTTTTATGCATACACCATTCCTTCTCTGTTTCCATAATTTATTGATTCGAATTTATCGGAGTTAAATACCATCCTATTTATCTCCGCCCATTCATATATTTTGTTTAGATCTCTTTGTAGTGAGTTCCTATCTTCATCCTTCTTGTGTCATCGGCGAAACTTCTCACTACGGAGTTTTCAACATCACCGTCTATGTCTGAGATCATAATAACAAACAGCAGTGCAGCTAATACCGTACCTTGTGGCACACCCGATATTATCTGGGCTTCATCTGATTTCTCGTCATTTGCAACCACTATCTGTTTTCTGTTTGGCAGGAATTCTTTTACCCATTTTCCTATCTTTCCCACAATATTATGCTTTCTCATTTTTTTTTCTCCAATATGTTATGGTCTACCTTGTCAAAGGCTTTTGCAAAATCTAGATAGATCACATCTGTGTCTTTCTCATTTATCATATTTTTGTATATGTTTTCATAGTGTGCTATCAGTTGGGTCTGTGTACTTTTTCCAGGCACGAAACCGTGTTGACCCATTCTAAACAAATTATTTTTGACCAAATGGTTCATTATTTTCTTTTTTATTACCCTCTCATACACTTTCATAATATCTGATGTTAGACTAACAGGTCTATAATTGCTTGCCTCTAGTCTTGATCCACTTTTGAAGATAGGGGTTATATAAGCTAATTTATGTTTAACATATATCTCGCTCATATCTACACTCTGTCTTAGTAGTATTGCAAGCGGCTTCGCGATAGTGTTTGCAGTTTTTTTTAACAAAATCGCTCGAACTCCATCTGGTCCGGCTGCCGATCCATTTTTAATTTCGTTTATAGCCTTGACAATATCTGCTTCATTAATATCTATATCCGTTAGATATTCAACATTTTCTTCTCTCATTTCTGTTTCATTATTCTCATTCGCAATCCTTGGCGTGAACTCACTCTTATATTTTTCTGCTAATATGTTGCATATTTCCTTTTTTTTCATTCGTTAGCCGTCCTTCAATTCTTAGAGGGCCTATTTCTATTCTCCCTTTATTCATCTTTTTTGCATAGGAGTAAAGTACTTTGGGGTCTCTTTTTATATTTTGAAGTGTCCTTTCATCTAAGTCCCTTTTTTCATTTTCTTTCGACTGTATAATCTTTTGTTCTGCATTTTCTATCTTATATTTTATTTCCCTCATTTTCTACACATTTTTTTTCTTTTGCAAGATTTTTCTTCCACTTTCTAATTTTCTGAAATAAGATCCTTCTGTCTCTTGGTATGCACGTCTTTTGTTTATTGTTTTTTTTTCGGTACATATTTTCCAACAATTTTCTCCAGTATTTTGTACAGTATGTCCATATTTACCTGTATATTATCACTTACAAACACATTTTTCCATTCTTTATTCAGTTCTTCATTTATTTCTGACCATTTTATATTCTTACTGTAAAAATTATATTTTCCATATCCTTCCCAAAGTTTTGTGCTTTTATTAATTCTGCGATCACTTGCTTTGGAATGAACTGTCAATTCTATGACATTGTGGTCTGAAATTCCCGTGTTATACACTATTATTTCTTTAACATAATTCACCTCATTCACAAATACTAGATCTAGGACATTTTCCTTTCTTTTTGGAATGTGGTTTATTTGTTGCATATTATGTTCTAATAGCATTGTTTCCTCAAAGCAACACTACAAAGCAGACTTCAAAGCCTCAATGAGCTTTGAATTGCTTTGATCGCATTGCTTAAATTCAACAGCTTTCGATGCTCCCTCTCTTGTTAAGGGAAGTTATTGTACATCTGGCTGCTGAATAGGAAGCTTTCGTACATCTTGTGTTTAAAGTAATTAATGCCACTGATATGTCAATAACTGTCTGTATCCCGACGGTCTGAATGCCAGACGTCCGACTGTGACCCAAAGACTGACCCCTAGACACCGTCAGATAAGGTAGGCATTTGGAATATTGAGGCCTGGTCGTGTGTACTCTTCTCTGATGAGTCTAGATTTTGAGTCTCCACGAATGGCAGACATCAAAGAGTGTGGAGGCTGCTTGGGGAACGTTTTGCTCATTGTGCCATTGTTGAGAACAATTGTTATGATGGTCTCTCTGTTATGGTGTGGGCAGGAATCAGTGTAGGGTATTGAACAGATTTTCATGTGTTCCAGCAAGGGACGATTAATGCCCAGATCCGGGATGACATTATCCTCCCCATTGTTCGTAGCTATGAAAGGGTTTGCATGTTGCCATGATCAGCAAAGCTGTATTAGTCAAGGCCACCCATAGTTAACCAACTGGCTGGATATTGACCCAAGGTGTGCCTTCATGCTTTGCACAAGCTTATCAGAGAAACGCCCTGACACCTCACTAAATTCTTGGGAATGTGCGAGGGTTAATGGCTTGGGCAACTAAGCATTGTGGCTTGTCCATGTAAGTTATTTGACTAGAAAATTCCACTGACCTAACTTTTAGACTTTGCTCGACTACCACCTCGCTGGGAGGACGGGGACATAACAAATATATATCTCGTAGATTAGCTTACACAAGGGAAAATGGTTCACACGGAGAAGGCAATCTCCCAGCCTACCAAAGGTGCTGTACCCTAAAAAAGCGGAAGATGAAGAAAGAAGAGTCCAGTCACTCTATCCTTCATCCCAGACTAATTTTAAACAAAAAACTTACCCGCTGGATATATAAGAATGGCTAGCGTTCCCGACGCCTCGGCAGAACTATTTAAAACTCGCGGCTAATGCAGGTATGTCAGCTGTACACTAGTGCCCTGGTGGACTACAGGTAGAACTACTCCCACTTGATCAGATTTTTCCTGCCGGTCGTACTGGTCAGAACGTTGAAAATTCATTCGCTATTTACATTCAATTGGACAGTTTATTTGGTGATGTACTCTGTCTTTTTGTTTTTGGCTTTCGCTTTGGTGTTTTCCTTTTCAAATATTCTTGAAATCTTTATTGTTGTGATGTTATTTAGTTATTTTGACCTTTGTTATTGTTTAATTTCTCTTGTCACTTTTCAATATGGCCGACCCCTCCCCTTTATATAGAAAGTGTAGTAAAGGTTGTCAGACTCGACTTCCTAAAGGTTCTGTTGATCCGCACACAATTTGTGTTAAATGTAGAGGAAAATCTTGTGCTTATGTTGATCGGTGTGAAGAATGTTCTTCGTTAACGGAAAGTCAGTGGGTAGCTTACGAGCGTTATACTCAGAAATTAGAGAAGGATAGAATTAGAAAAGAAAGGATTAGACGTAGTTCATCCCGTTCTGTGGATTTATCTAGGTCTGTTGTAATTAATCCTATTTCTTCCCCCGTAGTGGTAGATCAAGAGCCGAAAGAACCTACGATGAGGAAGATGTTATCTGCAATTCAGGCTCTGTGTGAGGGTTGAATCTTTAGCAGTGGACAAAAAACAAATGTCAGAAATTAATTTACTTAAAAGTGGTCGGACTAGTGATCGATCAAGTGTTAAAAGCCGACAAATGTGTTGAGTGCTGTGGAGGGCACGCCTGCGCGATCCTGTGTCGTTCGCCTAGCCTAAGACCTCTCTCAGGCTCCCGGAAGGGGAGAAGATATGTCGAAGGGTGAAAGGGAACGAGAGGCTTCATCAGTCGCGTAGACGTTCCCTCGAGTGATCCTGATGGCGTAGCTCAGGGCGCTCACCCTCACCATAGAAAAAGTGATCTAGGCTGATTAAGAGGAAAGTACAGTCGGTGGAACAGCCGCACGTTTCCTACCCGCAACAGCCGGGTTGTAGTCATTGGGAAACACCTGAACGTTTTCGGTCCCTTGACAAGTGTTCTCCTGTGAAGCGCTTGAATGTGGGTTCCGATGGGAATAGAGTAATGGATTCGGATGCGGAGTTAATTTCTGGTTCGGGTGTTACGATTCATGCTCCGCTTCTTCCTTCGGACTGGGATTCTTCTCCCGAAAGGGGTAAAGGATTGGAGAGCGATGAAGAGGACGAATTCACTATAGAAAAGGCTGTACAATTATCTCCTCAAAACGATCCAAAGTAGAATATGTTGTTGAACATGAAACAATAGCTCTCGTCGAGGTTATCGACCGGTTGTTGGCAGTGAGGCGGAAGGTTGGAGTAGATTTGTCTCGGCAGAGCTCTGTTTCACAACAAATAGCAAAGGAGCATTCAGGCGATATTCAGTCCAAGCGTGATAGCGTTCGCCAAATGGCGGAAAGAGCCGCGAAGCGGCAGGATGGAAGCAGGCGCAGGGCCTTAGCGGCAACATGACGAGCCTCAGGAGTTAATTGATGAAGGAGCTGAACATCGCCAGCAGTGCCAGGCAGGCGCTAAGCGCCAGTGTGACGACCCACACCAGTCGAGCCATGAATGGGCAGAGCGCCAGCGCGGTGAACGTGACGCGCCTGGACTCATCGGAGCGGCAGCGCGAATATCGCGTGAACGCGGCGCGCCAAGAGGCGGCAGAGCGGCGCCGGCCAGACTCATCCCATTATAGAATCGATCGGGACAGCAAACGCAAGTCGAGCGACTATCAATTGGAAACGGATATGGAACAACGCCTAGCCACCAATGGGTGATTATCCCAAGCCCGGATAAATAGGGAGGGTTGGTGTCAGGAAGGGCATCCGGCCGTAAAAACCTCTGCCAAAACCTTAAATGGAATGAGCCGAAATAGGGAAAGAGGTAATACTAGGGCGTACTCCGTAAACGACGCACAGAGACATCGCCCTAACTCTGTGATCAGGCGAGCTCTACTGCATCAGGAGCGGGTGTAGCTAAAGAAGCGAGCTCACTTTGGACTCAGAATAAGTCAGCTTAATGTTGGGTCCATGACTGGAAGAGGTAGAGAAGTGGCTGACTTGATGAGGGAAAAGAGAGTAGATTCTATGTGTGTGCAGGAAACACGATGGAAGGGAAATAAAGCTAAAGAGTTGGGTGATGGATATAAGCTATATTACAGCGGAGCAAATAAACAAGGTAGGAATGGAGTTGGCATAGTACTGTCTGGTGAGCTGAAAAATGCAGTGATAGAGGTGCATAGAAAGAATGACCGTATCATCAGATTGAAGATGTGTTGTGGAGGAGAGATTCTGAATATCATAAGTGCATATGCAACCCAAGTTGGTTGCACAGAAAAGAAGGGAAATTTCTGGAGAGACATGGATGGAGTAATGCAAGAACTGGAAGAACAGGAGAGGGTCATAGTGGGGGCAGATTTGAATGGCCATGTTAGAAGTGAGAATGAGGCAATTGGTCGGGTGCATGGGGGCCATGGAATTGGGGAGAGAAACCCAGAAGGAGAGAGTGTTGTGGACTTTGCTGTGTCATTTGACATGGCAATAGTAAACACATTCTTTAAGAAGAAAAGGGAACACCTAATAACTTATATGAGTGGGGGAAGATGCTCTCAGATAGACTACTTCCTGTATAAAAAGATAAAGCTGGTGGAGGTCAAGAACTGCAAGGTTATCTCAGGTGACCATGTAGCCCCCCAACACAGACTGCTATGTATGGACTTAGGCCTTAAAAGGGAATGAAAAGCTAAAGCTAAAGGGATACGGAAAATTAAATGGTACAAACTAGTGAGAGAAGGAGATAAGATGAGAGAGTTTAAGAGAAGGGTTTTGAAGGATATTGATAGAGGAATTGAAGATGTTCAAGAATGGTGGACACGAAATGCAGCAGTAATGAGAAGGCATGGAAAGGAGCTGCTAGGAGAGACATCTGGTATCATATGGGAAGAAAAGGAGAGTTGGTGGTGGAGTGAAGAAATTGAGAAAGTTGTAAAAGATAAGAAGGAGGCAAAGAAGAGATGGGAAGAGTCACAGTCAGGGGAAGACAGAGAGAGGTTCAAAGAGAAAAACAAGGTGGTGAAGAAGGTAGTAGCCCAAGCTAAAGCTAAGGCATATGATGATGTATATAATGAGCTGGGGACAAAGGAAGGATTAAACAAGATGATCAAGCTATCAAAGACTAGAAATAAGAGCACCAAAGATATTACACACATCAAATAAATAAAAGATCTAGATGGTGTAGTACTTAGAAAGGAGGAAGACATTGTAAAGAGATGGAAAGAATATTTTGAACAACTATTGAATGAAGAAAATGATAGATTATTAAGAGAGGATGGACTGGTGAATTTTGGCATGGTAATAAGTTTCTCTAGGCAAGAGGTAATAAATGCACTGAGGAAGATGAAGAATGGGAAGGCAACTGGACAAGACATGATTCCTGTGGAGGCATGGAAAGCCTTAGGAGATGAAGGAGTGGATATACCGTACGATCTCATGAGAAAGATTTTTGAGCAGGAAAAGATACCAAATGAGTGGCGTGGGAGTATAATGATCCCAATCTTCAAAGGGAAAGGGGATGTCCAAGAGTGTGGGAATTAAAGAGGTATTAAATTGATGTCCCACACTTTGAAGATACTGGAAAGGATGATAGATGCCAGACTAAAAGAAGAAGTAGAAATAGGTGAAGAGCAGATGGGATTCATGAAGGGGAGGGGAACAACAGGTGGTGTATTTTGTCTGAGGCAACTAATGGAGAAATTCCGAGAAAAGCAAAGTGGTATGTGGTATTCATTGACCTTGAAAAGGCTTATGACCAAGTCCCAAGACAAGAGGTATGGAGGAGTCTGAGGGAGAGGAGGGTGCCAGGGAAGTACGTTCAACTGATACAAGAGATGTACCGTAATGTATTTACTAGATTGAGGAGCAGTGCTGGGGAGACAGAGGGTTTTGAGGTAAGAGTAGGATTACACCAAGGGTCAGCTCTCAGCTCATTTATCTTTAACATAGTGATGGACGTTTTAATAGAAGAGGTAAGGGAGGCAGCACCATGGAACATATTGTATGCAGATGATATTGTTTTGTGCACAGAGAGCAGGGAAGATCTGGAAATGAAATTGGAAAGGTGGAGGAAAGTACTGGAGGACAGAGGAATGAGAATAAGTAGATCTAAGACAGAATATATGTGTACCACCAGTGAGGGGGATGATAGAGAAAGTATTCATCTTAGCGGAAAACAGATAAAGAGAGTTGATAAGTTTAAGTATTTGGGATCCTTTGTTAACGCTGGAGGAGGTATGGAAGATGAAGTTAAACATCGGGTACAGGCAGGCTGGAACAACTGGAGAGCAGCCTCAGGAGTTTTTTGTGACAAAAGAAAGGAAAATTTCATAAGACAGTGGTAAGAACAGCAATGCTGTATGGAACGGAAACAACAAGCATGAGGAAGACAGAGGAGAAGAAGATGGATGTGACAGAAATGAGAATGCTTAGGTGGATATCTGGGGTCACAAGAGAGGATCGGATAAAAAATGACTACATAAGGGGGTCGACAAAGGTGGTGGGAAATATCAAAGAAAGTGCAGGAAGGGAGGCTGAGATGGTATGGACACCTGATGAGGAGAGATGAGGACCACGTTGGGAGACATACTATGGAGATTTAGGTTCAAGGAAGAAGAAGAGGGAGACCAAGAAAGAGATGGAGGGACTGTGTGAGAGGAGACTTACAGGAGAAGGGGATTGATGAGGCAGAAGCGCAGAATAGAAAAAGATGGAAACGGCTCATCCGCAACGGCGACCCCATATAAAAATGGGAACCAGCTGGGAAGAAGAAGAAGATGGAACAACGCAAATGCGCCCATGTCGACACTGTTGTTTTCAGTTTTGTTGCTACTGTTGTTGTTTTCAGTTTTGTTGCTACTGTTGTTTTACGTGTTGTTTCAACTGTTGTTGTTTTCAGTGTTGTTTCTACTGATGTTGTTTTCAGTGTTGTTTTCGATGTTGTTTCCACTGTTGTTTTCAGTGTTTCCAATGTTGTTGTTTTCAGTGTTTGTACTGTTGTTGTTTCCACTAATGTTGTTTTCAGTGTTGTTTACACTGTTGTTGTTTTCAATGTTGTTTCCACTGATATTGTTTTCAAATTTTTTCCACTGTTGTTGTTTTTTTATATTGTTTCCACTGTTGTTG
>NC_090767.1:50521828-50526828 GCF_036898095.1 Palaemon carinicauda | reverse complement strand
AGTGGAAAAACAAGAAAAAGAGCCGGGTCTTCGTCAAAGAGGAGAAGAGGAGGATGTAGAAGAAGAGAAGGAGGAGAAGGAGGAAGAAGAAAAAAGTTCCTACTCTTGAAGAACATCGGTCTGAAGGACGATTCAAAGACAGAGTGAAGTGATGAAAAGCTCTCAAAGAAAAAGAGGAGAAAAAGAAAGATCTCGAAGGAAGAGACCAGTAATGCTGAAGTGTCTAAGGAAGAGACCAGTAATGGTGAAGTCACTAAGGAAGAGATGAATAACAGAGAGGTATCGAAGAAAGAGAAGATAAATAAAAAGCTCTCAAAGAGAGAGAGAGAGAGAGAGAGAGAGAGGAGAGAGAGAGAGAGAGAGAGAGAGAGAGAGAGAGAGAGAGAGAGAGAGAGAGAGAGGAGGAAAAGAGAGCTCTCAAAGACAGAAAGAAGAAAGAGAAATCTCTCAAAGGAGCGGAGCAGTAATGAAGAGCTCTCAAAGGAAGAGGAGAGATTTGTTCTGGGGACATCCTGGAGG
The DNA here is from genome assembly GCF_036898095.1 of Palaemon carinicauda. Lineage (NCBI taxonomy): Eukaryota > Metazoa > Arthropoda > Malacostraca > Decapoda > Palaemonidae > Palaemon > Palaemon carinicauda. The sequence continues at coordinate 50,526,309 of NC_090767.1, read as the reverse complement.
TCAAAGAGCATCTAATACTAGAAGGATGGCACCTCAAAATAGAGGTCAAAGAACATATAATGTTAGAAAGGATGACACCTCAAAAAAAGAGGTCAAAGAACATCTAATGCTAGAAGGATGACACCTAAAAAAAAGAGGTCAAAGAACATCTAATGCTAGAAGGATGACACCTCAAAAAATAGAGGTCAAAGAACATCTAATGCTAGAAGGATGACACCTCAAAAAAATAGAGGTCGAAGAACATCTAATGCTAGAAGGATGACACCTCAAAAAAATAGAGGTCAAAGAACATCTAATGCTAGAAGGATGACACCTCAAAAAATAGAGGTCAAAGAACATACAATGCTAGAAGGATGACACCTCAAAAAATAGAGGTCGAAGAACATCTAATGCTAGAAGGATGGCACCTCAAAATAGAGGTCAAAGAACATCTAATGCTAGAAGGATGACACCTCAAAAAATAGAGGTCAAAGAACATCTAATGCTAGAGGATGATACCTCAAAAAATAGAGGTCATAGAACATCTAATGCTAGAAGGATGACACCTCAAAAAAAATAGAGGTCAAAGAACATATAATGCTAGAAGGATGACACCTCACAAAAAATAGAGGTCAAAGAACATATAATGCTAGAAGGATGACACCCTCAAAAAATAGAGGTCAAAGAACATCTAATGCTATAAGGATGACTCCTCAAAAAATAGAGGTCAAAGACCTTCTTCTTCTTCTTCTTCTACTTCTTTATACAGGGTGCTCCTATGGCGCACGAATCGTTGGCCAGAAGTTTAAGATATGGGATCTCTCTCATAGGTATATGTTCCCATATGATATATTCATAAGGTAATGTTGTATAAGAGCACATAAGTGTGACTTCACCTTAGGTATTATTTCTTTTGCTCTGTTACCAGATGAGGAGAGACTTAAAAGAGGAATAATTATATTGAATTAATCTGGAACTTTAGAACCTTTGATTAAGAACCTCTGGTTCTATGAGACTTATTAGGATACTGTTCTTCTTAACTAGTGTTAATAATCTGTCCTTTAAGTAACCAATGAGAATGAGGCATTTTTTCACAAGTTGAGGAAACTATTTTCTGATTTCATTCCTACAACTTTTTATAATACACTTTTTATCAGAAAGTGTTTTATCTCAAATATCAAATAAAAAAAAACTCTACACCTTAAAAGGAACCTTTCAATGGGGTGTTTCATACCCTAAGCCATACCAGGAACCTTTTGAGGTGTGTATTACACCCTAAACTCTGCCAGGAACCTTTTAAGGGGTGTATTACACCCAACATGGAACCTTAAAAGGGATATATTACACAGGAACCTTTCGAGGTGTGTATTACACCTACAAGGAACCTTTGAAGGGGTGTATTACACACTATACCCTACAAGGAACCTTTCATTGCGTGTTCTACAATCTACACCCTACAAGGAACCCTCCAAGGGGTGTATTACACTCTATACCCTAAAAGGAACCTTCCAAGGAGTGTTTTACCTCTCTACACCCTACAAGGAACCTTCCAAGCGGTGAATTACACTCTACCGACTACAGGTAACCTTCCAAGGGGTGTATTACACTCTACCCCCCTACAAGGAACCTTCCAAGGGGTGTATTAACACTCTACACCTTACATGGAACCTTTCAAGGTGTATATTACACTCTACGCCCTACAATGAACCTTTCAAGGGGTGTATTACGCTCTATCCACTACAAGGAACCTTCCAAGGGGTGTATTACACTCTACACCCTACAATGAACCTTCCAAGGGGTGTATTACAACACTACACCCTACAAGGAACCTTCCAAGCGGTGTTAATACACTCTACACCCTAAAAGGAACCTTCCAAGGGGTGTATTACACTCTATACCCTAAAAGGAACCTTCCAAGGGGTGTTTTACACTCTACACTCTACAAGGAACCTTCCAAGCGGTGTATTACACTCTACACCCTACAAGGAACCTTCCAAGGGGTGTATTAACACTCTACACCCTACAACGAACCTTCCAAGGGTGTTTTACACTCTACACCCTCTCTCTCTCTCTCTCTCTCTCTCTCTCTCTCTCTACTCTCTCCTCTCTCTCTCTCTCTCTCTCTCTCTCTCGTATCGTCGACGCCATGTGGTCCAACTATAATGATGGCTATTAATTATGTATTTACAGGAAGTTATTGATTATGCAGTGGATACACAAAGAGGATCGCTGGAAAGAGAGAGAGAGAGAGAGAGAGAGAGAGAGAGAGAGAGAGAGGAGAGAGAGAGAGAGAGAGAGAGAGAGAGACAGGACAGACAGACAGACAGAGACCTTCCCTTCCTAATAATCAACCCATCTTCAATATCAGAGGAGGAACCAACTTATGTGGTTTTGTATCTTTTTGTCTTCCACATTATGAAACAGAGACAGAGCAGCCAACATGACACTTGCAGTGTTGCCAAACATCTCAGCAGTGCAGCCAACATAATGCTAGCAACATTTCTAACCAGCTTACCAGTAAATGGTGTCAGCAGCTTCAAAGCTTTGCCAACGAAGGCAAAGGTAAGACGAAGGACCTTCTGTGTTATGTAGTCAATCAAACTGACGATGTCAACAACAACAACAACAACAACAAAGCAGAGAAAGCAAAGCAAGGCAAAGACAGTGTTACCATCTGATGATTCTCTGTGTGGAACTGCAAGGTGATAATTTGGGACATATGAACTGGCACTGAGTCCATTTACATCTATAAGAAATGCCTTTTGAGTTACAGTACAATGAAGACAGTAGGGTACCTCTCGTAAAGCAAGTTTATATACATGCACTCTTTCCTCGTGTACAATAAACTCAATAAAACAGAGCCATCTCTCCCCCAAAGGCTTTGTTTAAAGTATATTAAGACAGTGTTTGTTTAACATTATTCTTGTGGTTGAGTATTTCCTCTTTCACAGTATATTAATAGAATATTCTTTTTATTTTGAAATACAGGTTTTTAAAAATATATATTCTGTTATTCTCATCTCTGGATTGAGTATTATCATGCTTAAGAGTTAAATTTGAATAAAAAATGCTCTAAAACTTGAGCATTTTTGTCCTGGAAATATTCTGAGAATGCTTTTGTTATTGCCCGCAAATTTGCACAAGAAGAAGAATGATGTTTATATCCGAAACAAAGGGTGTCTACACCCAGGACCGTTCTCTGAGCGGAAGAAGAAGAAAATGTGGAGACATCCTCAACAAAAGAATAGTTGAAGAGACTAGTTGACAACGTCGGTTTAAAGAATAGGAGAGAATAGAAACAATAGGAGAGAATAAGCAGAGACGTGAAGGAGGCAGGAAATGCTTCATGAGTTTCACGGGGGAAGTTTAGTGTCGTATGAAACGGTTCGGAAAACATCTTTTTGGCGCCAAAAGAAAAGATGATGAATCACTTGCATAAAAGAACGCACTTGTTTTGAGAGAGAGAGAGAGAGAGAGAGAGAGAGAGAGAGAGAGAGAGAGAGAGAGAGAATTTAAAGAAGAGGACAAAGTAATTGGAAACTACATCCTCCATCACTTAGCCTACAGTTCCTTCAGGTACAGATATTAATTGCCAAGTTTCTACTTAACGAAATTTTTAAGACAAAATATCAAGACAAATTTACCTAATATTCTAAAAGCAAAAATTATTAGTCAAAATCTTGTTCTATTAACAATTTGATCCAGAAATTCTGTTTTCCTTCGTCTTGAGAATGTCAGGAAAACGACTGGATTATAAAAATCTATGTTAAAATGAGACGAGATTTCTATTTTATGGACAATTTTCTGATGCTTTTCGTGTCGTATCTGATCCTGTTTTTGCAATGTCCTTCAATGTTGCTCTGTTTTACGTCCTTCAATTGCAACAGTTCAAACACAGAGGAACTGATCAGAGGAATGAGATCTTTACTTGTGGTGTCTCCAATTCAAGTCACCAGTGAACCTCAGATGGGATTCTGTGTCTTGGGACAAACTCTGATTGACAATATTAACAAAACATAACATAAGAACATACATAAGGATAACATAAGTCATGCTATACCTGCACTGAATGGCCTCCCTGCCCCCAAGGGGTTTCATTGTCATGGTTCCTTAATTCGATCATAGAAAGTGTCGAATGGTTTGCTCTTAAGAATCTTCCTCTCTCAGATTCTCAAACGATCCTTATCAGCAAGCCACTCGCTCTCCCCTTCGTAACTCTCAGAGGACAATTTTCAAGGCCCCCTCCACCCATGGAAGGACCAAGAAGACCTGAACAATGGTTTCTAAATGATTCAGTATGTAGAGACCTATAAGTTCCCTTAAAACCTCTAATCTCTATCTCACAAGGAAGATGAAGTTATGTCCATTACTGGAAGCTGTTGGTGTTAAGTAGGTGTTGAACTCCTGACCCACATATTGCAAGCCAGAGATGTTTCTATAAAGTAGCCAACCCCAGACTTGAGAAGAGATTCCTTTGGCCAAACTGATGAGAAATATTTTCC
>NC_090767.1:50496828-50501828 GCF_036898095.1 Palaemon carinicauda | reverse complement strand
CGTGTAATTGGCACGTCTGGTTGCCGGAACCTTACTAGGATCTCATGATCTCCAGACTTCTTGATAAGATTTCAAGCCTAGTCTATAATATGGTAATTCTAAATGGAATTCCCATTATCAAGACACCTTCCATGGAGGCCTACGGCCACCTGGGACTGTCTGATGCTACGGCAACCAGCCGGGCGGGTTACACGAGGCATGCGTCTGTCTCCTTTCACCCACCCTTCTGTGCATCACAATTAACTTATGTTAATATTAACTTGTTAATAATTAACTTTATATACGAGCCATATTAGGACTCTACAATACTCATGGTCTCTTTCTTTTACAGGAGGAGTACGTCAAGTGTGACCACGACTTCTGCGCGGTCCGTCGGTCACACTTCTATGGACACACGGCGTGTAGGACACACGCCCCTTGTGCTCACAAGAGAGGGGATCTCAAGTACTGGGGCCCCACCACCTGTTCGGTCTGCCAAGAATGCCTACAGAAAGCATTCTATGATCCTCCCTCAGCGGAGATTCGGGACACTGCTCGGGACAACCTACGCAAGTGGGTACGTGGCTTTCAAAAGAACGCCACTGGACCATACCTAGCCACAGAAGAAATGAGGTCTTTGCTGTTCCCAAAGGCCTCACCAGACTCAGTGGTCCCAGTCGAACAGATCCCCGTCGTCCAGATCACAGTGGAACCTGATACTGTCATGGCTCAGTCCATGAATGATTGTCACCTGGATTCAGAACATGATGAACACATGTCAGAGATCTCGGAGGACACCGAGAAAACCCTTATGGCCCAGGGTGAAGGGGAGGATGATGAAGAAGAGGACCGGGTAGTATATACCGAGTCCGATAAGGAGGATGCCCCTCCCTCCATCCCCCCTCCTACTCCTACACCGACGGAAGTATCTCTCCCGTCTACGTCCTCCACCACGACTCCTCTACCTACGGCACAGGATATGATTCGGCTCATTGAATCCGTGATGGAGCAGAAGCTCCAAGAAACTCACAAGATCATTCGGTCGATGGGAGGCTCCAAGGAATCTCGCAAAATCTCCATCAAGGACCTCCCCGCATGCTCGAGCGACAATCCGTGGCGGTTCGCCGAGCATATGGTCATCGCTGATGACAAGATCTTCGTCAGCGATAAGATCGGTTCCATACCCCTGGAAGAAGTGGAGTTCTTTCCCCCGCTTTGAGGCGTATCCGGACTGTTACGTCCGTCTACGTTCAGAACCATCCTCAAAGGAAGAGACCGAACCGAAGGAGAAAATAGTGTTCGATCTCTCGAAGGCCCAGGCTATGCTTGCCAAAGCGCTTAAGAGCAGAGGCTTTACCTGCTCTGGACTTCCGGCTCTGAGCAAGAAGTACCCCACCTACGTTGCGCCCGATGAAGTGGTGATACCCTTCACGGAAAAGGCCTTCGCTGCCTGCCTTAAGGCTGTAGAAGAAGGGAAATCCTGCCCTGGATTGGAGGAATGCAGACCTTTCTCTGCAGCCACCCCGCCCGACACCAAACACTGGAAGGATGTGCAACACACCTTCGTGGTGGGCAAACTAGATCCTGACGTTGCTGGACGTCAGTTTAATGAGGACCTCCCCAAGCTAAACGAACACCTCCTTCGTAGGGAACAGGAAACGAAGGAGAGGCTGGCAGCATCTCTCACTCTCCAGGTCCAGATGGACGTAATGGCTGGTGACACCAGAGTCCCTGACCATTACATGGTCCTTGCCAAATCTCATATGGCAACCTTAGTCAAGGATCTGTACCATTTCATGCGAGCTCGTAGAGCCTGCAGAGAATTCGTGTTCTCCAGTGCCACTGTCAGACACGAACCCCGAAAACTAATTGCCTCCAACATCTGGGGCAAGTACCTCTTCCCGTCTGATCTAGTGAAAGAGATCACAGACAAGGCCGCATCTGAGAACAGGAACCTTCTCAACAAATGGGGCATGTCTAGGAAGAGAAAGCCCTCTCAGGATGACGGTCCTCAGCCTAAGAGGAAACAGTCGAAGCATAGACCCCAGCAACGTCAACACAGACGTCAGTTTCCGGCACCCGATACTCCCCAAGTGGCCGCTCAGCCGCCACAGACCTTTCAGTTGGTCCCACAGCCGGTTTTGTCCTCATCACCGGCCTTCAACCCCGCCTTCGAGCAGCACTCCACTACCTTTCGTCCCAAGGGTAGAAGCTCAGGCAGGGGTTCCGGCAGAGATTCCTCTCGCCGGCCCTCCAGAGGCAGAGGAGGACAGGGAACTAGCGGCCGAGGCAGCAAGTCCTCGGGACCCCAGAAGCAATGAAGTGCTTCCGGTGGGAGGAAGACTCCGCCACTTCCAGGATCGCTGGACCTTCGACTCCTGGGCACACAGCATCATCAAGAAAGGTCTGGGCTGGAGCTGGGTGCCACCACCCCCAACCTTCCAGCAATTCTTCCAACGTTCAACCCCCCTCCTGGAAGAATATGTGCTAGACCTCTTGAACAAGAAGGTGATAAGAAGGGTGAAGTCCACAAGGTTCCAAGGGAGACTGTTTTGTGTTCCCAAGAAAGACTCAGACAGACTCAGAGTCATTCTGGACTTATCCCCCCTCAACGTATTCATATCGAACAACAAGTTCAAGATGCTGACTCTTCAACAGATCAGAACCCTCCTGCCTCGAGGGTCTTTCACGGTCTCGATAGACCTGGCGGACGCATACTGGCACATACCAATGAACCATCACGCTTCCTCCTACCTAGGATTCCGACTCCAACGGAAAAGCTATGCCTTCCGGGCCATGCCCTTCGGACTCAACGTGGCCCCTCGGATATTCACAAAGCTAGCGGACGCAGTAGTACAACAGCTCCGCATCCGAAACGTCCAGGTGATGGCCTACCTCGACGACTGGCTAGTGTGGGCGCCCTCGCCCGAGGATTGTATAGAATCCTGCAGAAAAGTTACCCAGTTTCTCGAACACCTGGGATTCCAGATAAACGCGAAAAAGTCTCGCCTATCTCCAGCTCAGAAGTTCCAATGGTTAGGCATCCATTGGAATCTTCAGTCACACCGCCTTTCCATTCCAGCAAAGAAAAGGAAGGAAATAGCAGGGTCTGTCAAGCGACTGTTAAAATCCAAACGGATCTCGAGACGCCAGCAGGAACAAGTTCTAGGCTCTCTACAGTTCGCCTCGATCACAAACCCAGTGCTCCGTGCACAGCTAAAGGATGCAGCGGGAGTCTGGAGACGTTCCGCATCCATCGCTCGAAGAGACCTCAAGAGACGGCTCCCAAGCAGACTTCGACTTCTTCTAAAGCCGTGGTCAGAAGCGAGGGCCCTAAAAAGGTCCCTTCCTCTCCAACACCCACCTCCATCTCTCAACATCCATACGGACGCTTCGTTGGAGGGTTGGGGAGGTCACTCCCACCAAAAACAGGCTCAAGGCACTTGGTCTCCCCTATTCAAGACGTTTCACATCAACATCTTGGAGGCCATGGCGGTTCTTCTGACGCTGAAGAAACTCTCCCCGCCCCCGTCGATACACATTCGCCTGACCCTGGACAGCTCTGTGGTAGTGCGTTGTCTCAATCGCCAGGGCTCAAGATCGCCCAAGATAAATCAGGTGCTCCTGACAATCTTCCGTCTGACAGAAAGGAAGAAATGGCACCTGTCTGCAGTTCACCTACAAGGATTCCGCAATGTGACAGCGGATGCTCTATCTCGGACAAACCCGATAGAGTCGGAATGGTCTCTAGACGCAAGATCATTCTCCTTCATCTCTCACAGAGTCCCAGAACTCCAGATCGAACTCTTCGCAACGAGCGACAACCATCAACTTCCTCGATATGTAGCCCCGTACGAGGACCCCAAAGCGGAAGCGGTGGACGCCATGACCTTGGATTGGAACAGATGGGCCAAGATTTACCTGTTCCCTCCCACCAATCTTCTGCTGAAAGTCCTCTCCAAATTGAGAACCTTCAAAGGGACAGCAGCTCTAGTGGCTCCCAAGTGGCCCCGCAGCAACTGGTACCCCTTGATCCTGGAGATGCAGCCAACGCTGATCCCCCTCCCGGACCCAGTTCTCTCCCAGCAAATACAGAAGTCGACTGTCTTCGCTTCATCATCGAAAATCAAGGACCTTCATCTCATGATTTTCTCACCCTAGCCGCTGAGAAAAGGTTTGGGATTTCGAAGAAGAGTCTAGACTTCCTCGAGGAATACAAGACCGAATCCACGAGAAGGCAATACGAATCGTCTTGGAGGAAATGGGTCTCCTTCGTCAAGGCAAAGAACCCCTCGAAAATCACCATAGATTTTTGCATGTCCTTCTTCATTCACCTTCATGGACAAGGCTTGGCAGCCAACACGATTTCTACTTGCAAATCGGCCTTGACTTGACCTTTGTCATACGCCTTCCAAATAGATCTGTCTAGCGACATCTTCAACAAACTACCGAAGGCCTGTGCCCGTTTACGACCGGCACCTCCTCCGAGACCAATCACTTGGTCTCTAGACAAAGTTCTCCACTTCGCCTCCAACTTGGACAATGATTCATGCCCTCTCAAGGACCTGATTCAGAAAGTTATATTTCTCTTCGCTCTAGCTTCGGGAGCCCGAATCAGCGAAATAGTGGCACTATCTAGAGAAGAGGGACATATCGTTTTCAACGATTCAGGAGACCTCTCCCTCTTCCCTGATCCGACGTTTCTCGCAAAGAACGAATTACCTACCAAACGATGGGGCCCGTGGAGGATATGCCCCTTGAAGGAAGATGCCTCTCTATGTCCAGTAGAGAGCCTTAAGGTCTATCTTCATAGAACTTCAAACTTTGGTGGAGGCCAACTCTTCAAAGGAGAAACATCGGGCAGCGACCTGTCACTGAAACAATTGAGAGCAAAAATCACCTACTTCATTCGCAGAGCGGATCCAGACAGTACACCCGCTGGTCATGATCCTAGGAAAGTCGCTTCGTCTCTGAATTTCTTTCAGAGTATGGATTTCGAAAGCCTCAAGAACTATACAGGC
>NC_090767.1:50475089-50491328 GCF_036898095.1 Palaemon carinicauda | reverse complement strand
ATAATTTTCGAGTGATTGTACGATGTTATGGAGTCTCGTATGTTAGAGATTTAAAGTCTTAAATGTATAGGTTTATGTTAACATAATAGATATATTAATTATTATTTGTATAAATGATAATTGTAGGTCGATACCTCAGCCTTAACACATTACGTAAATGAAAGAAAAATATATATATTTGATTTCTCGGTTTCTCTGGAAGAAGAAGAGAAGAGATTTATGAAGAGATCTTTGAAGGAAATACTCATTACTCTTAGTAGTAGTGTGTATGAGCGTGTATTTCATACACCCTCATACATTCTAATGCTATTGTATTTTATATCTCCTGCTCTCTCCCGCACCGATAATAGAAAAACCTGTATAAGCTTACCATCGCAGGTTTTATATTGTTCGAAATTTTATGACATTGTTGCCCTCAACCGTTTGTATATGAACTCGTTATCTTCTAAAATAAAGTCTCTTAAATTCACCTCACTTTTCTCTTTGGTCGCTGCAACCTCACCATCCTTGTGAGCGAAGGATGGAGGAGTTTTGGGGGAGCCTATTGGTCTACCTGCTGAGTCATCAGCAGCTATTGCCTGGCCCTCCCTGGTCCTATCTTGGGTGGAGAGGGTCTTATGTGCTGATCATATGTATATAAGCTCAGTCTCTGGGGCATTGTCCTGTCATTTGCCTCTGCTATTCACGAGCAACCTTTTAAACAAGTGTTTGTTTGTTGATGTCTTCATTCCCATATCTGCCAAAATGTGTTTTTTGTTCTGTCCTCTTCCATTTGTCTGTCAATATGAAATCATTTCCTGTCTGTCTCTGTCTGTCTCCTTCTATAATGATCGTTACCAGACTCTCCTTCCCTCTGTCTGTTTCCGTCTGTGTTTAACACTGTCTGTTGACCTATGAATATCTCTCTTATTTTGGTGTTATCAAGATTTATCTACTTTATCTGTTAAAATCTATTAAACTGGTTCTCTCTCTCTCTCTCTCTCTCTCTCTCTCTCTCTCTCTCTCTCTCTCTCCATTCATTTATTACCCCGCCAAAATCCAATGTACAAAACCCATTAGGAATTATATTCCCAAAACAGGAATCTTCAACAATTCCCAGTATTTAGAATTCGGGTTTATCTCAACCCTTGTGGAATGAATTCCTGTTTTGATGATTCCAAACAGAATTCCAGTTGGAATACAACCCACGGGGACACCGAATAGATAAGCATTTATTATTATTATTATTATTATTATTATTATTATTATTATTATTATTATTATTATTATTATCACCTTCACCAGAAGACTATACTTTGATAAGCGTCTTATCATTTATCTATGTTAGTTTATGATAACTCAAAAACTATTTGACCGAATATCATCACATTTGTGGAATGATCGACCAAGATCCAATTACAATTTGACTAGATTTTGGGAGTGATTGGGTCAAAGGTCAAGGTCACGAAAAGGTCAAAAACATCTTTTTGCCATATCTTGGTCAATTTTTATTCGAGTTGAATGAAATAAAGGTCAAATTGTGCATAATTTATTTGACTATCTTTTGATATACAATATGATATAGGCGAAGGTATGCGCTCTACCTAGTGCCTTTTCTAGTTAATATTATCATCTTTATTTTAATCATTTTAGTAAATTGTTCTTGTTAACATATACATGTTTTTTGTAAATTATTATTATTATTATAGTTGTTTTGTTGTTATCATTTCGGATATGGTTTTTACTCTAGAGAAATCACATTCAATGTAATAGATTGATCACTTTAATCTATGTGACGTCACACTCAATTCGATAGTCACATAGTAGAGAAATTAACAGTTATGTTTTAATAAATTAATTTTCCACACACACACACAAGCCATTAATTAATTTATTTAAAATCTTGAATATTTCAAGAATAGATTGTGTGACTTACATTGTCAAGGGGTAGATGGGATGTTGATGAGTCTTGGTGTAAAGGTATGAGAAGGATCAGATGCTTTTTGAAGCGTTCTACTACTAAAATGAAGTTAATAAAAGCTGCAACAATTGGTGAAAAAAATAATCACATCATCATGAGACGAAGTTAGGTGATTTTTTCACCAGTTGTTGTAACTTTTATCCAATTGATAATTTTATAAAACAACAACGTCCTAATAAAAGCAACAACAACAGTAATGAATGAACACATTTAGGAAAGGACGGAGGTCATTAGATAAATTAATTGCTAATTAAATAAGGCTCGACAGAGGCTAATTAACCTCGACTAAAAGATGCCAGAAACCGCCAGATGAGATAACCAGTTCATGACGTTTTCATTAAGAGCCAAATCTGTCTTTACTGAACCACAATTTCGACCTTAATGGTTTGAAGTACAGAGGATAATAATATGCTACTTATGAAACTGATGGACTTCAAGTATTGTGAGGAACTTAGGTTTAGGGTTTAACAAAACTGGTTTGCTGTTAAACACGCACACACATATACATTATAATATATATATATATATATATATATATATATATAAAGTCTATCCATTCCTTTCTGATTGGAGATACCTGAACTTAGTAAAGGGGAACCCATACAGGTTGGCTTGCTGTGGGCAATCAGATGAAAGTCTCCCACCATCACCAATCTGCATTGGCTAACTTGGGGATGAAAACTGGCAAAACCCAGACATAGATAAGGACGTGTGTTGAGTGTTGTGTGTTGGAGGCGACTATATGCCAACAGCACCCATCAAATCATAGGCGGTCACCCACCCGAACACTGCCTTGACTCAAGGCTGTCCAACTCCTCTGACTGGATGATCGAGTGAATAAGAGTTTTGTGTTAATCATTATTATTATTAATAACAAAATCTCATCGATTTCATCAATCAATGAAATGTTTGTTTACTTCAGGTTGCCATGGCAACGATGACGTCATCATCAGACATTTAGAATCCAAGGGTTTTAATATATATTATTGCAAGGACAAGGAGAGAGAGAGAGAGAGAGAGAGAGAGAGAGAGAGAGGGGGGGGGACATGAATAGTGGGTATCAAGAAAATAAAATGCTTACAGCTTTCACCCCCAGTTTAACTTTCTGTCTCTCGAAATAGGCCAATTAAAAGGAGGGTAAGTTGCCAAACGTACGAGAATCTTTGGAGGGATTTTAATCGTTCTAAGGTTATAATGTCTTCTTTTATCCAATCTCTCTCGGGTGTCTTTTGTGTGTCCCGTTTGAAAGGGAAAGTCTTTTTGGCAGACGAAAGGGGAGGAAGAGAAGCTTTCTATGGGTGTCCAAGAAGATAAAACTGCTTACAGTAGTCCATGTCTCTGCCTCAGAGCAAGAGAAAGAAATCGCTTCCACCTTTGAGGCTAATGGCAACTCGTCCAAGGTGTAGGTGCCATACGTACGATAATTCAGCAAAGGGTATTTAAAAACAGGGTTAAATGGAATCCTTTTGACCATACTCCCTGGAGTGAAGGATTTCTTGTGTCCTTTTAATAGAGGGAGATTGTTTTCTTTCTCTATTAATGAGATCCTTTACAGGAGTTTTTTTTTTTTTTTGTAGCCGAGAATAGGAAAAGAGGGAGATTTTCTATTTGTTCAAGAGTTATCGTTCATCCGGCATCACCGCATTTGTTTACATTTCTCGAAACCCTCGTTTGTCCAGAGGAGATATCGTACCTTTTAGATCAACAGTTATTGTATTTCTGTAACTAAACATATATGAATCTAACATAACACACACCTATACATAAGACATGAATACATATGTACATAAATGTAACCAAATATCTCCTCCTAACTCCCAACTTCAGCTGAGAAACTTCAAGAAAAGAAATTTTATTCCAAACTTCTGAAATGTGAAGCATAAGAGACACGTCTTAAATAGTCTGTATTAAGAAGAATGTGATTATGATGTTGAATAGATTAATAACGTATAACTTCCTCAGTCTTCTCGACTTGATGAATAACAATGAAGAAAATGTTTCTGAAAGAGAGAGAGAGAGAGAGAGAGATGAGAGAGAGAGAGAGAGAGAGAGAGAAAGAAAGAGAGAGAGATTGAGATTTCATCATCCCAGTAATGGTCTGGCATATCACCTTCAGTGACATCTGGTGTCAGAAGCTATCACCCAAATTAGCCTAATTTCGTTGGCACTTGGCCCACCACATTGTGCTTACAGTACTCCTGCCGTATATTGCGATGTATTTGGTGAATTATGTGAATAAAATCAAGCCTGGAATGTGTAGTTCGTGGCTGAATAATTTAATTTTGATACAAACTTTGATTATGAAATTTGAGGCTGAGTTAATCCAAGCGAGAAATACGTTTACATAAGCTCCTGTTCATATGCAGCTGAGAGAGAGAGAGAGAGAGAGAGAGAGAGAGAGAGAGAATATTTATCGGGAAATGCAGTGTTTCTAAATTTTAATTAAACCACAATGCGGGTTTATTGGATTATGAAATTGGATCTCTCTCTTTCTCTCTGGCCAAGTCAACTTATTCCCAAAATTGTGTAGTTCCTGTCCGATTCATTTCTCCTATTAACTTCAAGTCCTTGAGAGACTGGGGGAGGAAGAGGCGACCCACATCAGCCAAGTAACTCCCAGGAACTTCATTTCATATTAGGGCAACACAACAGATGTCAAAGATTACCACAGTTACTTCAGAAAAGAGAAATGGGTATTTGTTTCCCCGTAACGGATAGATTCCAGGATTTATATACATAAGAGAGCCTACAAACATGTATGTATACACACACACGAGTTTATATAAACACACAAAATACACATACACTTAAACACGAGCAGTTGGAAACATGACAAACACCACTAAAAGTGAGTTCGTGAATGGATGGAATATGAAGAAGCATTACTGAAATGTTTCACTTCAAAACCCTCCCCTGGAGAGAGAGAGAGAGAGAGAGAGAGAGAGAGAGAGAGAGGAGAGAGGGGGGGGGTTAAACAAGATCATGAAAGGGCAGATTCGCCTTTTCACAAGATCGTAAAAACGTGCTTTGCTTCAGAATTGCTTTATTTACATCCCCCCCCCTCTCTCTCTCTCTCTCTCTCTCTCTCTCTCTCTCTCTCTCTCTCTCCCCAAAATGGAATATAAGAAGATATGGTAAAAAGTCATTTTATGTCCCAGACCAAATCGTCCTAAAAGCTTCAAACCTCAGCCATAAAGCGTCCCCGTTGCCATGGTAACGCCTCAAATGTAAACAACAACCGCACAAATGGATGTAGCAGCAGCAGCATTTACCTAATATCTTAGAAGCCAAAATAAAAGGACAGAATATTTAGTCAAAATATTGTTCTATGGAACAAAAGCTTCTGTTCTTCGTTTTGATATCAGAAAAAAAACGACTGGATTTTTTAAATTCTGTTTATAAATTCTATAGAATTTATAGAACATTTTCTGCTGATATTCGTGTCGAATCTGGATGCTGATCCTGTTTTGCGATGTCCTGGAATGTTGCTTTGTTGTTTTACACCTCTCCAATTGCAACACTCCAAGTAAAGATCATAGAATGAGATCTTTACTTGCGGTGTCTCCAATGAAAGTTACCAGTGAACCTCGGATGGGGAATCTGTGTCTTTGGACAAACCTTGTTTGACAATATTGAGAAAACATTTTGGTATATATTTCAGAAACTGTGATATAGAACATCATAAGAGGTTATGCTCTACCTGCACTGAATGGCCTCCCTGCCCCAGTACATGATCTAGATTCCTTAATTCGATCATAGAAAGTGTCACGTGATTTGCTCCTATGTATCTTCCTCTCTCAGACACTCAAACGATCCTTACCAGCAAAGCCACTCGCTCTCCCTTTTTGTACCTCTCAAAGGACAATGTCCTGGGCACCTTTCCACCCATGCTAGGGCCAGGGAAGGAAAGGCAATGGCTGTTAATATATCAGTAAGTAGAGACCTAAAGGCTCCTCCAAAACTCCCATCACTATCTCAAAAGGAAATTACGTGCACTACTGTATGCTGTTATGGTTGAGTAGGTATTGAACTCCCGACCCACATATTGCAAGTCAGCAAGTCAGAGAGGTTTCTATCAAGTTGGCAACCACAGACTTAAGAAGAGATTCCTTTGGCAAAAATGAAGAAAAATATGAATCCAAATTGTTTGGTGTAGTCTGTCTCACGTAGAAGAGAAGAGAAGAGATCAAGGAAAGTAATGAGAGTTTTCTATCTCTCCATAAACACAAGTCTCTTCCCAATTCAATTCCTTGAAACCTAGTTGTAAAAGCAGAATGCCTTAAGCCAACAAGAAAAAATAGCCCAGTGAGAGAGGGAAATAAGGAACCAAACTACAATAGAATTAATAAACAATTAAAATAAAATATTTTAAGAGCAGTAACAACATTGAAATAGATCTTTCATATATAAACTATAAAAAAAGAGACATTTCAGTCTGTTATGTCAGCTAACTTCAGCAAGTTATGCTTCGGTACCTAGTGGTTTTGGTGTGCCAATCAGTCAGGGATATTTTGGTACTCAGTGCATTGTAGAGTCAATTGCTTTTTCTATTTTATTCCAGCCTTTCTATTGTAAAGTCCTTGTATTAGCATAGTCCTGTCAACTCTTATCTTTTCGTTCTTCCTAATTATCTTTTCCTTCTGTCTCTCCCCTGGCAAACAGTCCACCTTTCTCTCTGTGCCTCCCATCTATCCTTGAATTCTTCTCGCATTAATTCACAATTCAAATATATATGTTCTATGTGGAAGAATTCTCCGGGAAAAGTAAATCTTCTCTGAGAGAGAGAGAGAGAGAGAGAGAGAGAGAGAGAGAATGGTGGGCCTATGATGTAAGTCAGTATAGAAAGGGTTTGCTATTTATTCGTAAAGGTTTAGATTATATTAATAGCAATATTTTCGGTTTGAGGATACTGTAGTGTTGCATAAATTGCATAGAAATAACAATTAAACGAATTCATTCATTCACCTCCGAGTTACCATCTCCCTCCCATTCCCTCTTTGGTCGTTTTACCCAGGACCCACTCTACGAGATTCTGGCTTCAACCAAACCGCTATTTTCACCATGAGTTAATTTTATCAATTCCACGTTTTTAGTAGATTCTGGTATTCAAAGTTAGTTTATAATAACATGTTTTTTTTTTTTTATTCTTAGTGTGATTTGTCTCAATTTGTGTTGAAATATGTGAAAAGTAACAAAATTATGCATCTTGCATCCGAAATCAAGCTCCCGTCCTTGACTTCAGCGGGTGATGTTATTAAATTTAGATTTACCATCACGATACTTTATAACAAATTTATTTATTTCACATTATTTATTGACAAAACCTATATGTAAATGATAAATTTAGATTAATAAATAAGTTTCGATTTAAATATACTTAGTAATCATTTGGAAACAATGATGGTATTCGGACAAAAATACTCCCGACCAATCAGCTATCAGGAAATTTTCCGAGCTAAAAGGGCACCCCTGAGAGTCGGTGCAAATATGCCTCGATAAGATAAATTGTACTATTCTTAGTAGTGGTACTAAAACTAGTACTGGTACTAGTACTGGGACTGGTTTTTTGAACTGATACCATATCAGGAACAGTACCAGTCCTGTGCTAGTCTAGTACTGTTACCTTTATACAGTATCAGTACCAGTACTAGTACTAGTTCTGGTACTGGTACCACTACCAGCACTAGTACTATCATTGGTACTGATAATGATACCAGTACTGGTAGTGGTCCAATACTAGCACCGGTAACAGTAACATTACCAATAGTAATATTAATAGTAGTACCAGTATTCTTACTGGTACTGGTACTGGTATTGATACCATTAACAGTAACAGTACCAGTACTAGTTCTAGTACCAGTATTAAAAGTAGTACTTTTGCCTTTACTGGCATTGGTACTGGTACTGATACCAGTACTAGATACAAGAAACAGTACTAGAAATACTACTAGTACAAGAAATAGTACTAGAAATACTACTAGTACAAGTACTGGTACTGGTAATAGCACTAGGACTAGTACTAGTACTAATACTAGTACTAATACTAGAACTGGTACTGAAATCAGTACCAGTACTACTGCTAGTGCTAGTACAAGTACCAATACTAGCACTAGTAGTAGTGCTAATACTAGTATTAGTACTGCTACTAGTACTTGTACCAGTGTCAATACTAATACTAATACTAGTACTAGAACTTGTACTATTATTAATACTAGTACTGGTACTGGTACTGTGTACTGGTACTGTACACTCTGTAATGGTACTGTATTATACTAGTACTGATACCAATACCAGTGCCAGTGCCAGTACCAGTACTGATACCAATACCAGTACCAGTAACAGGACTAGTACTGGATTTGGTAAAGGTATCTGTTGGAGTACCAGTACCATTAAAACTACCAGTACTATTTCTAGTACTAGTACCAATGACAAATACTAGTATCAGTACTGGAACCAGTAACAGTACTACAAGTATCAGTGCCAGGACGAGTACCAGTACTATTACTAGTAAAAGTACTAGTACCAGTGACTGATATTGGTATCAGTACCAATATTGGAACCAGTACTATTACTGGTAATAGTATTAGTACTAGTACTAGTACTGGTCCATTACTGGTACCGGTACCAATACCAGTATTGGTATCAGTACCAGTCCCAGAACCAGTATCGGTATCACTTCCAGTACTGGTACTAGGACTGGTTCTGCTACTGCTACTTGTACAGATACTGGTCACTGGTACCAGTACTAGTACTAATACTAGTACTAGTACTAGAACTGGTACTGGTACTTGTTCTGAAACCAGTACCAGTATCAATACTAATAGTAATACTAATACTAGTACTATTACTATTAATAGGACAAGCACTAGTACTGGTACTAATACCAGTCCTAGTACTAATGCATTTAATACCCAAACTAATACTAATACTAGTACTGGTACTGGTACATATACCAGTGCCAGTACTGTTACTAGTACTAGTACTGGTACTGCTATTAGTGCTGGTATCAGTATCAGAACCAGTACTAATACCCATACCTGTACCAGTATCAATAAAAATACAAATACTACTAGTTTTAGTAATAGTACTAAAACTAGTACTGGTACTGGTACTAGTATTGGAACTGGTTTTGGTACTGATACCATATCAGTAACAGTACCAGTGCTAGTACTAGTACTGTTACCTTTATACAGTGCCAGAAACAGTAGTAGTACTAGTACTTGTCTCAGTATCAGTATCAGATTTTGTTTACATCCCTCTCTCTCTCCTCTCTCTCTCTCTCTCTCTCTCTCTCTCTCTCTCTCAGAAGTTCCTGGGAGTTACTCTACTGAAGTGGGTCGCCTCTTCCTCTCCCAGAGTCTTAAAGGGCATGATGATGATAAGTGAGGATGAATGGAACAGGAACTCCCAGCTTTTACATCTCTAGAGCCAACCTTTAGTTCCGTCAGCATTTAGATTTCTGTTTTCTAATTCTTATCTTCTGAGATGTTCAACTTCTCTAACACAATTGTGGTTTATTATCTCAGGTGAGAGAGAGAGAGAGAGATGAGAGAGAGAGAGAGAGAGAGATTCCCACCATTCCCTATTCTTAAAAGCTCCTCAAACACCTTGATATATAAACCCTTCAATTCTCAGCGTCATTCCCACATTCTTTCCTAACATTTATCCTTTGCACATTTTATTCCTTTGTTTTACTGGAGCAGATATTACAGCAAGTTTTCAGAAGCACCAAAATTAGCTTAAGGTTTTTATCTAAAGAGAAAGACACCTTTGAATGTAAAGGAATATTACATTTTGTAATGAAATCACAGAAGATTTTCTCCCATTTCAATGATCTTTGGTGTCAAAATCATACATTTTTTTCACTATATCAAAATCTATTTTGGAACAACTGGAGTTTTCACTTACTTCCAACAACCAGGGCACAGTGGATGGCAACACTGTTGTGAAACTCAGCATATGGGGGTCAGTATGAACTGAATAATTATTTATTTACTGAACCTAATTAATTATCTAAGTGAACTAAATGTCTAATATGTCCACCACCATCCAGCTATTGTTGCTTCCATGCAGTTTAACATAGATGTTTATCTCAACAGCTGAGCTTGAATGGATAAGGTATGCCAGGGTGAGCTACCAGAGCCTATCAGAGGGTAACTGGGTCTTATAATACATTGCTTTGCAGGTAGTTAGTTAGTTAGTTACCTGGATGGTCTACAGATCGTAGGGGACTTGAATGATCATACTGGAGTTGGGTGTAGGTCATACACACTTTTATTCCCTATCGTAGGCATATACCGTACCTTATTGAGCATGATTGTGATTAGTGTGGTCAAAGGATGAACTATCTGCCTGGATTCAATGAATATAGATAATTGTTATTCATTCATACTTTGAATAATATTCACCCAGATGGCAAAAGGAAACTTAAAAATGCCTCTTGGAAATAAACTGAAATGTCTGAAGAGGGAAAACTAGAAAAACATTTTGTAATGTTTTGTGAAAAGCCCTTTTTTTTTTTTTTTTTTTTTGCTGACCATACATTTTGGGAGCCTATTGTGATGTCTCTGTATGTCTCTGTCAGTCAAAGTGTCAGTTCTCTCTCTCTCTCTCTCTCTCTCTCTCTCTCTCTCTCTCTGTGCAACATATCCTTTGATCTTTGATCGAATATTTGTTGCAGAAAATTCCACCGATGTCTGTTGTTGGTTCTTGCATGAAATTGCATTTTGCAATTCTGTTACAAAATAAAGTTTCCTGCACACCATTATTAATGGAATACGTAGCTATTTGTGCAGACACAAACTCATTATCTGTGACGAGCATTGAATCATTAAGCGTTTGAATCTCTCGTTGTCCAAAGACAGCGAAAGGATCACTTAAACGGCCTCTTCTTCTTCTTCTCCTTCTTCTGACACTTAAAAGTTCATTGTCTCTCTCTGCTGTGAGATCTTCATTAGATTAGTTCTTCATTAACGGAGGTCTTCAATACACAACGTTTTCATTAACTTGGTCTTCATTAATTGAGGTTTTCATTAACCAAGGGCTTCAATAACTGAGCTCTTCAATAACATATATAAGTCTCTTGTCAATTGGAAGTACGTTATTTATCTCCTCACAGCAGTCGATTGACCACCATGTACGAGAAAGATATTAGAGACTGGGGCACTCTTTCAAACGAAAAGTTAGTCCAGAGAGAGAGAGAGAATCACTTGCTCTCTCTCTCTCTCTCTCTCCTCTCTCTCTCTCTCTCTCTCTTCTCTACATATAAATACACATTTCCATAGACTTAATTTCCTGCAACAGACAGCTAATTTCCTTAGTCGAAGTCGATTCGAGTCGTAACAATAAACCGAAATCGGACGAAGAAAGAAAGAAAAGACAAGAGAGAAAGAAAGATATCAAAGAAAGCACGATGACGTCATCATGGAGGAATCTGGAAACTATTTCGCCATCTAGTTAATATCTTTGCCTTTTTGTGTCTGTTGTTGACATGGCACCGTTCTCTGCAAGAAAGATCTGCTCTACTCTTCTTTTTATTCTTCTCGTTTTCTTTGTCTTGACTATTTGAACTTAACAATATAAAAGCATGAGAGAGAGAGAGAGAGAGAGAGAGAGAGAGAGAGAGAGAGAGAGACCCCTTGATCATCAGGTGTCTTCCTTAATTATATGTAAATTGGGTGTCCGTTATTCCTCAAGCCCTTAATCAAAGTTGATGCAAGACCTTAAAGTCTTTGACCCTGTCCAATTGGGGTCTTTCTTTACCTGCACTTTATTCCCTAATGACCTGGGCCAGGTCCCCTCTTCCGCTAGGGAGCAAATAGGGCCAGAGATATTCCCTCCTTTATATATTGATCTTGCTCTGAATATGGAGCCTTGATTCGGTAGGATCAGAAAGCGATTGAGGACGTCCAAATGCAGACATGAAGATGGAGGTGTTTCTTTTCATCATTCCTGGATCCTTTAGCATGGAGAGAGGATGTCTTGTTATAGTACTTTTTTAATCTAGATTTGTACACCTTTCCTCCATTTACCATTAATTGGTCATCAACAATGAACAGCAGAATGACATTGGTGGTCCTTGTTGACCTCAAAGAGAATGGTCTACAATTCCTGTGGCCTCTGTTGTCGGAGTATCCAAAAAGTTTGCCCTACAGAACCAATCTTATAAGACAAACCCTTATGTTTACATCTAACCACATGGAGACTGTCCAACACCTTCTCAAAGACATAAGGTTTTCTAGAATGTCTATTTGAGATTCCTAAAGACATTCCACTAATAAGTTCTTATCAAAGTCAATAGAATAATGAACTAGTTTTATTAATACCTTTTGAATATTTTCAATTTCTTAACTTCTGCAATTTTCCTCCTGCCTTTTTAACTTCTCCTCTTCCCTTTAGTAAATCTATATTCACAACTCACATACCTGAACATTCATCTCATTCATCTCCTGTCAGGATGGAGGAACAGATGTCCACCGAATTTGCAGTTACAATAATGTCCCAATTTCAACTGTCATATCTTCATACTGTATCTCTTTCAAAATGAAGCCATCAAAAGGTTTGCACCAAGGGTAGCAGTGGCCTAGTGGAAACGTCCTTGCCTGCATTCTGCTGGACAGGAGATCGAGTCCCGATCAAAATTGATAGTTTCTTCAAGTGATGGTAACCTCACCATCTAAGGATGGTGGGGGGGGGAGCCTTATAGGTAGACCTGCTGGGGCATCAGCAGCCATTGCCTGGCCCCTCCCTGGTCCTAGCTTGAATGGGGAGGCGATTTAAGCGCTGATTATATGTACATATGGTCAGTCTCTAGGGCATTGTCTCGCAGTAAAGAGTAATAAAATGAGTAATAACTTATTTAAGTAACCACTTAGAAGCTACGAACACCAATATATAATTTACATTTGTATATCAGAAGGGAAATAAGTCCAATTTCAAATCCCATCTCAGATAGAGGCAAGATGGCTGACACTGGGGGGGGGGGGGGAAGCGATGAGGAAAGACCTCCCATCTATTTATGTTGGATATCAGTGGAAAGACGATATCGTACAATTTCCTACTGAATTGTCATACAAATTTAGATGATAAATAGATGAAATGTTTAGGGGAATTCTTGGCTCTGTCATAATAATAATATTTATAATAATAATAATGATAATAATAATAATAATAATAATAATAATAATAATAATAATAATAATAATTACAAAGTATCTATATATAAACATAGAGAGATTCATGAGGTACCCGATTGTATTTAGGAATAGATGTAAGGTAAGATTCTCTCTCTCTCTCTCTCTCTCTCTCTCTCTCCTCTCTCTCTCTCTCTCAGAAACAATATTTTCTTCATTATTATTCATTAACTAGAGAAGACAGAGGAAGTTATAAATTATTAATCTATTTTTCATTATAATTACATTCTTCTTAATACGAACTAACTAAGACGTGTCTCTGATGCTTCACTATTCAGAAGTTTTGGAAAAAAAAACTTCTTTTCTTTAAGTTTCTCGGCTGAAGTTGGGAAGTTTTGAGAAGATATTTGATTACATATATGTACATATGAATTTATAAGTCATATGTATAGGTGTGTATTATGTTAGATTCATATCTTTAGATACAAAAGTACAATAATTCTTGATCTAAAAGGTATGATATTTCCTCTGGACAAATGAGTTTCGAGAAATGTAAACAAATGCGGTGATGCCGGATGAACGATAACTCTTGAACAAATAGAAAATCTCCCTCTTTTCCTATTCTCGTCTACAAACAAAAACTCCTGCAAAGGATCTCATTAACAGAGAAAGAAAACAAACTTTCTCTTTTAAAAGGACACACAAGAAATCCTTCAGTCCAGGAACTATGGTCAAAAGGATTCCATTTAAACCCTGTTTTTAAAAACCCTTTCCTGTATTATCATACGTTTGGCAGCTACACCTTAAACGAGTTGCCATTAGCCTCAGGATTGGAACGATTCCTTTCAGCTCTGAGGCAGAGACGTGGACTACTGTAAGCAGTTTTATCCTCTTGGACACCCATAGAAAGCTTCTCTTCCTCCCTTTTATCCTCTGCCAAAAAGACTTTCCCTTTCAACGGGACACACAAAAGACACCCGAGAGAGATTGGACAAAAGAAGCCATTATAACCTTAAAACGTTTAAAATCCCTCCAAAGATTATCGTACGTTTGGCAACTTACTCTCCTTTGAATTGGCCTATTTTGAGAGACAGAAGGTTAGACTGGGCGTGGAAAACTGTAAGCATTTTTGTCTTAATACCCATCTCTCTCTCTCTCTCCTCTCTCTCTCTCTCTCTCTCTCTCTCTCTCTCTCTCTCTCCTTGCCCTTGCAATAATCTATATTGATTTGATCAACATTTACCATTAAAATCATGTAACTTTTACCAGTAGAGAGAGAGAGAGAGAGAGAGAGAGAGAGAGAGAGATTAAACCCTATGGATTCTAAATGTGTCTCTGATGACGTCATCGTTGCCATGGCAACCTGAAGTAAACAAACATTTTATTGATTGATGAAATCGATGAGATTTTGTTATTAATAATAATGATTAACACAAAACTCTTCAATCGATCATCCAGTCAGAGGAGTTGGACAGCCTCGAGTTAAGACGGTGTTTGGTGGGTGACCGCTAAGAGTTGGTAGGTGCTGTTGGCATACAGCCCCCTTCAACATCAAATGCTTAAGAAAATAAATTGGTGTTTAATATATATGTATACATCAAATGCAGCCATTTCTAGTCTACTGCAGGACAAAGGCCTAAGACATGTCCTTATTCATGTCTGGGGTTTGGCCAATTTTCACCACCACACTGGCCAACGAGGAATGATAATGATTGGATATTTTTGCATAATTGCTCACAGCAAACCAACCTAGTATGGGGTGGCCTTGACTAGTAACGCTTTGCCGATTACAGAGATACGCGAGAGCCAGTTTTGCTAAAATAAATCTGAAATCCTCCTAAATTCTTCTTCACAAAACTCCACAAAATCCATCATTTTCCCACATAGCAAAAAATAGTATTATTATAACACTGGACTTCAAACCACACAAAGGTCGAAATTGTGGTTCAATAAAGAGAGATTTTGGCTCTTAAGGAAAACGTCATAAACTGGTCATCTCATCTGGCGGTTTGTGGCACCTCTCTTTGAAGCCCAATATAATTAGTTATTTAATGACCTCAGTCACTTCATTAATAGTGAAATTGTTGGCTGTTACTTTAATTAGAACGATGTTGTTTTCATATTAATTGACTAAAAGTTACAACAACTGGTGAAATAAAAAAATAAACATCATCATAACATGATGTTGATTATTTCTTACCTGTTGCTGAAGCTTTTACCCACTTATTTTTGTATCCAAGATGAGACCCAAGATGAGGCTGTAGAACGCTTCAAAAAGCATTTGATCCTTCTCATACCTTTACTGTAGACTCACAAACATCCCATCTAATCTCTCTCTCTCTCTCTCTCTCTCTCTTTCTCTCTCTCTCTCTCTCTCTCTCTCTCTCTCTCTCAGACAGACAGACCACACACACACAGACAGACACAAACAAACGGACGAACAAACAAAATAACTCTTCCACTGAATATTAATTGTGTCTTTTTTTTATAAACTGTTTTTGTCATTGTTTAAGAAGAACCTCCAGAGATTTTTATTTTATCTGCAAAAGACCAGTTGTAATGACGCAGACTTTGTTGGGGGTTTCAAGGAACTGTTCATGAGCTATGTCTGAAAGAGCATGAAGCCATGGAGAGATGCTGTTGGAGAGAGAGACTTCTTAAGTCTTGTGTCACTTTTTGGAGTTTTACTTTTAGAAGTTGAAAAGTGTTAAGTCTCACATGACACACATTTCATGTTTTCTCTTCTCTATGGAAACTTCCACTTTAGATGACAAAGGATATTCATCACTCTCTCTCTTCAACAACAGCTACAACAACAACAACAACAACAACAATGATGATAATAAGAGTAACAAACTACCCTGAAGGAGACAAATGACTCAGAGACAAGACCAATTGGCTTTCTCTAATGGAAGGTTATATTGAGATCAGGTCAGGTTATCTCTCTCTCTCTCTCTCTCTCTCTCTCTCTCTCTCTCTCTCTCTTTACCATGTGATTAATTAATATAGTCCCACAACTGTAATGAATCCGTCTCGTGAGATTTTTTTTGTCCAGATTGAAGCAATTTGACATTTACTCTAGACCATGTTACAATTCTCATTGGCTTATAACGTATATCATAAATGTCTATTTAATTTGTCTTGAAA
>NC_090767.1:50471952-50474589 GCF_036898095.1 Palaemon carinicauda | reverse complement strand
CAAACACAAGTCTCTTCCAAATTCAATTCCAGCAACAACAGATTCTCTTTTAAAAGGAAATACAGCCTTTGGTTATCACCAAACCCAGGTATTTGTGACGCCAGATTAAATACTGTTCAATCATGTTACCTGAGGAAACATCCTTCTCTAACCAAGAGTTTCGTAATTAATGATATATCCATTTTTATTTGTCAGTTCCCTGTTGGGGGAATCTAATATTATCATTATTGTTAGTTTCCCTGTCTTGATGAGAGAGAGAGAGAGAGAGAGAGAGAGAGAGAGAGAGAGTTGCTCTCATCCAGAAAGATAGATGACCTGACCTGACCTCAAAACAACTTAACCATTACAGAAGGCCTTTGGTCATTTGTCTCCTTCAGAGGAACAAGTTGCAATTACTCAATGGAAGGAGTCATTAATACAGAGAAGATGAAAACCCAAATGAAAGCTGAAGGGTTTTTATCTACAGATGAATCCCAAGGAGAATTTGTGTCTTTATTTCTAGAAGGGAAAGGTTCCCCTGAAAACAGGATATGACAGAAAGAATTTGTGGAAGTAATATAGAGAATCAAGGGTTTGTGCAAATGGCCAGGGAAGATTACAAAGTGCTGCAGACTAACAAAAGTCTCACTTGGGTTTTGTAGAGAATGCAGGGGATCATATAAGAATAGGAAGGCAGAGTATAAGAAGAGGAAGGAGATTAATGAAAGGCTAATGGAAAGGCTAGAGGGACTTGAACAGGCAATAATAGAAATAAGAGATTCAATGGGCTCGGCAAAGTTATTAAAACGAGTTAATATGCCAATGGAAGACATTAGGGAAGAAGCCAGAGAAGAGGTTAGAGACATAATGGAAAAGGAAAAGAGGAAAACTAATCTGGTAATATACAATGTTGAGGAATGCATGGAAGGAAGCACAGAGGAGAAACAAAGAAAGGATAAGGCTAGGTGGGGGGGGGAGAGCTTTAAGATTATAAATCTGCTAAGTAGCCGCAGGTTCCTTGAAGGATACATAATTTGTTGTTGATACAATTATTATGAAGGAGAGAGATGCTTAAGGGTGTTTTCTTCTCTCTTCGTCTTTCCTTCTGTCTTCAGCCTAGCTATGACCCCCAACGGTTGACCAACATACAGGTAACTCATTGTGTGCTGTACAATTTTACAATGCTTCCAGAAAACTATAATCAGTGGCTACACACCACTTGCACTCACTGCACAGACTCTACAACGTTTACAACGCTTCCAGATTGCTCAAATCACTGGAAGTTATTTTCTATGTCAGTCTCTTGCAATGTTTGTAACGCTTCCAGAAGTCTAAAATCACTGGCTATATATCCAACTGCACTTACTGCACAGCCTCTTGAACGTTTATAACGCTTCCAGAATTCCCCCAATGGTTGACTAACAGACAGGTACCTAATTTGCTGTTTGGTCAAGAAAGGGTGAGCTCCCTTTGTAGGAACACGTCTTCTGTCCTGAGACTGGAATACGGGACCCTTAACCTGCCAGCAGGGATATGTAATCAATGATTGAGAGAGAGAGAGAGAGAGAGAGAGAGAGAGAGAGAGAGAGAGAGATCTGAAACATGGATACATTAGTTTGATATACTGATGTGTGCATGTGCGTGTTTATGTTACGTAGCTATCTAAGTTGTAATTGCATAATCAACTGTGACACACTATAACCAATTTAAACATCACCCTTTCAACCTAACTAAATTTCCAAAGACAAAAATCTCAAGACAAATTTACCTGACTTTTTGGAAGCCAAATAAAAATGGCAGAAGACCCAGAGACGTCTGTCTGTCTGTCTGTTTGCTTCCAATGTTCTTTTTTGGAAGTGTCTCATTGGAAGCTTCGGGCTCAGACCTGAAGCTTTTTCTTCAGGGAGGTTTTTTTTTTTATTGACAAACAACAACAACTTTACATCATCCTCTTCTTGATATTATCGTGTAGGGAAACAATTGGTTTATCAAAATCTCTCTTGAAATGAGACGAGATTTCTACTTTATAGAACATTTTCTGCTGATTTGTGTAACGAATCTAATCCTGTTTTGTTTTGCAATATCCCGCAATGTTGCTTTGTTTTACAGACCTTCAATTGCAACACTTTAAACACAGAGGAATTAATCACAGAATTAAGATCTTTACAAGTGGTGCCTCCAATGCAAGTCACCAGTGAACATCAGATGGGGATTCAGTGTATTAGGACAAAAATCAATTGACAATATTAAGAAAACGTTTCAGGAACTGTGAAATAGCAAACAAGTTTATGCTCAACCTGCACTGAATGGCCTCCCTGCCCCAAGGCATAGCCATCATTGTCAGGTTCCTTAATTTAATCATAGGAAGTGTCACCTGGTTTCCTCTTAAGAATCTTGCTCTTTCAGATTCTCAAACGATCCTTATCAGCAAGCCATTCGCTCTCCCTTTCGTAACTCTCACAGGATAATGTCCAAGAGAATGTAGACCATTCTCTTCGAGGCCAACAAGGACCACCATTGTCACTCTGTTGTTCATTGTTGATGACCAGTTAATGGTTAATGGAGGAAAAGTGTACAAATCTAGATTTAATAAGTACTATAACAAGACATCTTCTCTCCATGCTAAAGAATCCAGAAATGATGATGAAAAGAAACTCC
>NC_090767.1:50441952-50464452 GCF_036898095.1 Palaemon carinicauda | reverse complement strand
AATGCTAATACCCAAACTAATACTAATACCAGTACTCGTACTGGTACAAATACCAGTGCCAGTACTGTTACTAGTACTAGTGTTGGTACTGGTACTGCTATTACTACTGGTATCAGTATCAGAACCAGTACTAATATCCGTACCTGTACCAGTATCAATAAAAATATTAATACAAATATTAATACTAGTACTAGTAGTAGTACTAAAACTAGTACTGGTACTGGTACTTAAACTGGTTTTGGTACCGATTCCATATCAGTGATAGTACCAGTACCAATACTGGTGCTAGTACTGTTACCTTTATACTGTACCAGAAACAGTAGTAGTACTAGTACTTATCTCAGTATCAGTGTCAGATTTTGTTTACATTCTCTCTCTCTCTCTCTCTCTCTCTCTCTCTCTCTCTCTCTCTCTCTCTCTCAGAAGTTCCTGGGGGTTACTCTACTGATGTGGGTCGCCTCTTCCTCTCCCAGAGTCTTAAAGGGCATGATGATGATAAGTGAGGATGAATGGAACAGGAACTCCCAACTTTTACATCTCTGGAGCCAACCTTTAGTTCCGTCAGCATTTAGATTTCTGTTTTCTAATTCTTATCTTCTGAGATGTTCAACTTCTCTAACACAATTGTGGTTTATTATCTCAGGTGAGAGATAGAGAGAGAGAGAGGGAGAGAGAGAGAGAGAGAGAGAGAGATTCCCACCATTCCCTATTCATAAAGCTCCTCAAACACCTTGATATATAAACCCTTCAATTCTCAGCGTCATTCCCACATTCTTTCCTAACATCTCCTTTGCACATTTTATTCCTTGTTTTACTGGAGCAGATATTACAGCAAGTTTTCAGAAGCACCAAAATTAGCTTAAGGTTTTGATCTAAAGAGAATGACACCTTTGAATGTAAAGGAATATTACATTTTGTAATGAAATCACAGAAGATTTTCTCCCATTTCAATGATCTTTGGTGTCAAAATCATTCATTTTTTTCACTATACCAAAATCTATTTTGGAACAACTGGAGTTTTCACTTACTTCCAACAACCAGGGCACAGTGGATGGCAACACTGTTGTGAAACTCAGCATATGGGGGTCAGTATGAACTGAATAATTATTTATTTACTGAACCTAAATCATTTTCTTAGTGAATTAAATGTCTATTATATCCACCACCATCCAGCTATTGTTGCCTACATTCAGTTTAACACAGATGTTTAATTTAAAACAGCGGAGCTTGAATGGATAAGGTATGCCGGGGTGAACTACCAGAGTCTAGCCAAGGGTAACTGGGTCTTATAATACATTGCTTTGCAGGTAGTTAGTTAGTTAGTTAGTTACCTGGATGGTCTACAGATCGTAGGGGACTTGAATGATCATACTGGAGTTGGGTGTAGGTCATACACACTTTTATTCCCTATCGTTGGCATATACCGTACCTTATTGAGCATGATTGTGATTAGTGTGGTCAAAGGATGAACTATCTGCCTGGATTCAATGAATATAGATAATGGTTAGTCATTCATACTTTGAATAATATTCACCCAGATGGCAAAAGGAAACTTAAAAATGCCTCTTGAAAATAAACTGAAATGTCTGAAGAGGGAAAACTAGAAAAACATTTTGTAATGTTTTGAGAAAAGCCCTTTTTTTTTTTTTTTTTTTTTTTTTGCTGACCAGACATTTTGGGAGCCTATTGTGATGTCTCTGTATGTCTATGTCAGTCAAAGTGTCAGTTCTCTCTCTCTCTCTCTCTCTCTCTCTCTCTCTCTCTCTGTGTGTGCAACATATCCTTTGATCTTTGATAGAATATTTGTTGCAGAAAAATCCACCGATGTCTGTTGTTGGTTCTTGCATGAAATTGCATTTTGCAATTCTGTTGCAAAACAAAGTTTCCTGCACACCATTATTAATGGAATATGTAGCTATTTGTGCAGACACAAACTCATTATCTGTGACGAGCATTGAATCATTAAGCGTTTGAATCTCTCGTTGTCCAAAGACAGCGAAAGGGATCACTTAAACGGCCTCTTCTTCTTCTTCTCCTTCTTCTTGGAGTCAAGAATAAGGAAAGATTGTCCAATTCCCTGAATCTCTTCCTCCTCCTCCACTGGACATTAACGAGAATTCTTCCTTCTCCCTTCTGGCCAGACCCAAGGAAGGTCTTCTTCTTCTTCTTCTTTTTCTTCTTCTTCTTCTGACACTTAAAAGTTCATTGTCTCTCTCTGCTGTGAGATCTTCATTAGATTAGTTCTTCATTAACGGAGGTCTTCAATACACAACGTTTTCATTAACTTGGTCTTCATTAACTGAGGTTTTCATTAACCAAGGGCTTCAATAACTGAGCTCTTCAATAACATATATAAGTCTCTTGTCAATTGGAAGTACGTTATTTATCTCCTCACAGCAGTCGATTGACCACCATGTACGAGAGAGATATTAGAGACTGGGGCACTCTTTCAAACGAAAAGTTAGTCCAGAGAGAGAGAGAGAATCACTTGCTCTCTCTCTCTCTCTCTCTCTCTCTCTCTCTCTCTCTACATATAAATACACATTTCCATAGACTTAATTTCCTGCAACAGACAGCTAATTTCCTTAGTCGAAGTCGATTCGAGTCGTAACAATAAACCGAAATCGGACGAAGAAAGAAGAAAAGACAAGAGAGAAAGAAAGATATCAAAGAAAGCACGATGACGTCATCATGGAGGAATCTGGAAACTATTTCGCCATCTAGTTAATATCTTTGACTTTTGTGTCTGTTGTTGACATGGCACCGTTCTCTGCAAGAAAGATCTTCTCTACTCTTCTTTTTATTCTTCTCGTTTTCTTTGTCTTGACTATTTGAACTTAACAATATAAAAGCATGAGAGAGAGAGAGAGAGAGAGAGAGAGAGAGAGAGAGAGAGACCCCTTGAACATCAGGTGTCTTCCTTAATTATATGTAAATTGGGTGTCCGTTATTCCTCAAGCCCTTAATCAAAGTTGATGCAAGACCTTAAAGTCTTTGACCCTGTCCTATTGGGGTCTTTCTTTACCTGCACTTTATTCCCTAATGACCTGGGCCAGGTCCCCTCTTCCGCTAGGGAGCAAATAGGGCCAGAGATATTCCCTCCTTTATATATTGATCCTCGCTCTGAATATGGAGCCTTGATTCGGTAGGATCAGAAAGCGATTGAGGACGTCCAAATGCAGACACGAAGATGGAGGTGTTTCTTTTCATCATTCCTGGATCCTTTAGCATGGAGAGAGGATGTCTTGTTATAGTACTTTTTTAATCTAGATTTGTACACCTTTCCTCCATTTACCATTAATTGGTCATCAACAATGAACAGCAAAATGACATTGGTGGTCCTTGTTGACCTCAAAGAGAATGGTCTACAATTCCTGTGGCCTCTGGTTGTCGGAGTATCCAAAAAGTTTGCCCTACAGAACCAATCTTATAAGACAAACCCTTATGTTTACATCTAACCACATGGAGACTGTCCAACACCTTCTCAAAGACATAAGGTTTTCTAGATTGTCTATTTGAGATTCCTAAAGACATTCCACTAATAAGTTCTTATCAAAGTCAATAGAATAAAGAACTAGTTTTATTAATACCTTTTGAATATTTTCAATTTCTTAACTTTTGCAATTTTCCTCCTGCCTTTCTAACTTCTCCTCTTCCCTTTAGTAAATCTATATTCACAACTCACATACCTGAACATTCATCTCATTCATCTCCTGTCAGGATGGAGGAACAGATGTCCACCGAATTTGCAGTTGCAATAATGTCCCAATTTCAACTGTCATATCTTCATACTGTATCTCTTTCAAAATGAAGCCATCAAAAGGTTTGCACCAAGGGTAGCAGTGGCCTAGTGGAAACGTCCTTGCCTGCATTCTGCTGGACAGGAGATCGAGTCCAGATCAAAATTGATTGTTTCTTCAAGTGATTGTAACCTCACCATCTAAGGATGGTGGGGGGGGGGGGAGCCTTATAGGTAGACCTGCTGGGGCATCAGCAGCCATTGCCTGGCCCTCCCTGGTCCTAGCTTGAATGGGGAGGCGATTTAAGCGCTGATTATATGTACATATGGTCAGTCTCTAGGGCTTTGTCTCGCAGTAAAGAGTAATAAAATGAGTAATCACTTATTTAAGTAACCACTTAGAAGGTACGAACACCAATATATAATTTACATTTGTATATCAGAAGGGAAATAAGTCCAATTTCAAATCCCATCTCAAATAGAGGCAAGATGGCTGACACTGGTGGGGGGGGGAAGCGATGAGGAAAGACCTCCCATCTATTTATGTTGGATATCAGTGGAAAGACGATATCGTACAATTTCCTACTGAATTGTCATACAAATTTAGGGGAATTCTTGGCTCAGTCATAATAATAATAATAATAATAATAATAATAATAATAATAATAATAATAATAATAATAATAATTACAAAGTATCTATATATAAACATAGAGAGATTCATGAGGTACCCGACTGTATATAGGAATAGATGTAAGGTAAGATTCTCTCTCTCTCTCTCTCTCTCTCTCTCTCTCTCTCTCTCTCAGAAACAATATTTTCTTCATTATTATTCATTAACTAGAGAAGACAGAGGAAGTTATAAATTATTAATCTATTTTTCATTATAATTACATTCTTCTTAATACGAACTTACTAAGACGTGTCTCTGGTGCTTCACCATTCAGAAGTTTTGGAAAAAAAAAAAACTTCTTTTCTTTAAGTTTCTCGGCTGAAGTTGGGAAGTTTTGAGAAGATATTTGATTACATATATGTACATATGAATTTATAAGTCATATGTATAGGTGTGTATTATGTTAGATTCATATCTTTAGATACAAAAGTACAATAATTCTTGATCTAAAAGGTATGATATTTCCTCTGGACAAATGAGTTTCGAGAAATGTAAACAAATGCGGTGATGCCGGATGAACGATAACTCTTGAACAAATAGAAAATCTCCCTCTTTTCCTATTCTCGTCTACAAACAAAAACTCCTGCAAAGGATCTCATTAACAGAGAAAGAAAACAAACTTTCTCTTTTAAAAGGACACACAAGAAATCCTTCAGTCCAGGAACTATGGTCAAAAGGATTCCATTTAACCCTGTTTTTAAAAACCCTTTCCTGTATTATCATACGTTTGGCAGCTACACCTTAAACGAGTTGCCATTAGCCTCAGGATTGGAACGATTCCTTTCAGCTCTGAGGCAGAGACGTGGACTACTGTAAGCAGTTTTATCCTCTTGGACACCCATAGAAAGCTTCTCTTCCTCCCTTTTATCCTCTTCTAACAAGACTTTCCCTTTCAACGGGACACACAAAAGACACCCAAGAGAGATTGGACAAAAGAAGCCATTATAACCTTAAAACGTTTAAAATCCCTCCAAAGATTATCGTACGGTTGGCAACTTACTCTCCTTTGAATTGGCCTATTTTGAGAGACAGAAGGTTAGACTGGGCGTGGAAAACTGTAAGCATTTTTGTCTTAATACCCATCTCTCTCTCTCTCCCTCTCTCTCTCTCTCTCTCTCTCTCTCTCTCTCTCTCTCTCTCCTTGCCCTTGCAATAATTTATATTGATTTGATCAACATTTACCATTAAAATCATGTAACTTTTACCAGTAGAGAGAGAGAGAGAGAGAGAGAGAGAGAGAGAGAGAGAGAGAGATTAAACCCTTTGGATTCTAAATGTGTCTCTGATGACGTCATCGTTGCCATGGCAACCTGAAGTAAACAAACATTTTATTGATTAATGAAATCGATGAGATTTTGATATTAATAATAATGATTAACACAAAACTCTTCAATCGATCATCCAGTCAGAGGAGTTGGACAGCCTCGAGTTAAGACGGTGTTTGGTGGGTGACCGCTAAGAGTTGGTAGGTGCTGTTGGCATACAGCCCCCTTCAACATCAAATGCTTAAGAAAATAAATTGGTGTTTAATATATATGTATACATCAAATGCAGCCATTTCTAGTCTACTGCAGGACAAAGGCCTAAGACATGTCCTTATTCATGTCTGGGGTTTGGCCAATTTTCACCACCACACTGGCCAACGAGGAATGATAATGATTGGATATTTTCGCATAATTGCTCACAGCAAACCAACCTAGTATGGGGTGGCCTTGACTAGTAACGCTTTGCCGATTACAGAGATACGCGAGAGCCAGTTTTGCTAAACATAAATCTGAAATCCTCCTAAATTCTTCTTCACAAAACTCCACAAAATCCATCATTTTCCCACATAGCAAAAAATAGTATTATTATAACACTGGACTTCAAACCACACAAAGGTCGAAATTGTGGTTCAATAAAGAGAGATTTTGGCTCTTAAGGAAAACGTCATAAACTGGTCATCTCATCTAGCGGTTTGTGGCACCTCTCTTTGAAGCCCAATATAATTAGTTATTTAATGACCTCAGTCACTTCATTAATAGTGAAATTGTTGCTGTTACTTTAATTAGAACGATGTTGTTTTCATATTAATTGACTAAAAGTTACAACAACTGGTGAAAAAAAAAATTAAACATCATCATAACATGATGTTGATTATTTCTTTACCTGTTGCTGAAGCTTTTACCCACTTATTTTTGTATCCAAGATGAGACCCAAGATGAGGCTGTAGAACGCTTCAAAAAGCATTTGATCCTTCTCATACCTTTACTGTAGACTCACAAACATCCCATCTAATCTCTCTCTCTCTCTCTCTCTCTCTCTCTCTCTCTCTCTCTCAGACAGACAGACATACACACACAGACACAAACAAACGGACGAACAAACAAAATAACTCTTCCACTGAATATTAATTGTGTCTTTTTTTTATAAAATGTTTTTGTCATTGTTTAAGAAGAACCTCCAGAGATTTTTATTTTATCTGCAAAAGACCAGTTGTAATGACGCAGACTTTGTTGGGGGTTTCAAGGAACTGTTCATGAGCTATGTCTGAAAGAGCATGAATCCATGGAGAGATGCTGTTGGAGAGAGAGACTTCTTAAGTCTTGTGTCACTTTTTGGAGTTTTACTTTTAGAAGTTGAAAATGTGTTAAGTCTCACATGACACAGATTTCATGTTTTCTCTTCTCTTTGGAAACTTCCACTTTAGATGACAAGGATATTCATCACTCTCTCTCTCTTCAACAACAACAACAACAGAAATGATAATAAGAGTAACAAACTTCCATGAAGGAGACAAATGACTCAGAGACACTTTGACATTTACTCTAGACCATGTGAAAATTCTGATTGGCTTAGAACGTATATCATAAATGTCTGTTTAATTTGTCTTTAAATTTTGATATTAAAATTTGTTCAAGTACAAAACGGGGAGGGACGTCTGTACCTGATAGTCAGTTGGTTGTAGTGGGTCGTAGTTGATTGTGGAATAAGGTATGCAGCTTGAAAATGCACCTTAATTGCAAGGTAACACGAACAAATACATACATACATACATACATACGTATATCAATGTATCCAACTGATTTATGCCTGTGTCAGAGACAGTGTGCGTTATGTAGCCCTTGAAATAACAAGACTAGTCTCTCTCTCTCTCTCTCTCTCTCTCTCTCTCTCTCTCTCTCTCTTAACAAGAGCGTTCATTTCAGCAAGAGATTCCTCATCATTTCTTTTGGCGCCAAAAAGATGTTTACCGGAACCGTTTCCTACGACATCAACCTTCCCCCGTTAGACTCGTAAAGCATTTCCAACTCCTTCACGTCTCTGCATATTCTCTCCTATTCTTTATAATTTCTGTTCTTTAACACCGCATTGTCAACTAGACTCTGCAACTATTCTTTTGTTCAGGATTTCTCCACATTTTCTCTTTCTTTTACACATTAGAGAACGGTGCTTTTGTCCCGGATGTAAACATTAGAACTAATTCTTCTTCTTCTTCTTCTTCTTCTTCTTCTTCTTGTGCAAATTTGTTGGCGACAACAAAAGTCTTTCATGAATATTTCCTGGGCAAAAAAACACAAACATTTGAGAGGATTCTTTACACATCGTTACTCTTGGAGATAATTTTACTCTATGAAGAGATGAAAATAATAGTTAGAATTTATTATTTGATATATATTTAGATGTATTGTACTTCCACAGAAAATATCGATATGTATTTTCTAATTGAAAATACATATAGGCCTATATAGGCCTATTCCAAAAGCAAAACCATCTACATTAAGATAAAAGTGAAGTTGAAATACAAGAACAGAGTTTAACAAATTCTTAAAAGGCTTCAAGGATTTTCCTTCATCCAAGATTGGGGATTATTTGCCAACAGAACTGATCCTTTTGTCTCAACTTTGCCTTTTGTTGGCAATGCTTTAAAGCTGACACCATTTACTGGTGAGCTTGTAGTCAATACTGCCAGCATAATGTTGGCAGCACTGTTAAAATGTTTGGTTAAGTGTTATGTTGGCAGCTCTGTCTCCGTTTCATAATGAGGAAGACAACAGATACAAAACCACATATGTTGATTCCTCCTCTTCTGATATTGAAGATGGGTTGATTATTAAGAAGGTGGGAGCTCTCTCTCTCTCTCTCTCTCTCTCTCTCTCTCTCTCTCTCTCTCTCAAATATTAAAAAAAAAGAAATTCATTGAAAACTGAAGTGTTCTTTTTATATTAACTGTTGTCCATTTCATAACAAGAGAAAATTGAATTTCAAAGTAAAGGAGATTAACAAAAAAGATAAACTTAAGAGGCCGTTTTTATCTTTCAGTTTCTTCATCACCAAAGTTAAGGTCAACAGAAGGTTTATTTAGACAACTGAACTTGAATGGATAAGGTATGCCAGGGTAAACTACCAGAGCCTACCCAAGGGTAAATGGGTCTTATAATCCATTGCTTTGCAGGTAGTTAGTTAGTTAGTTACCTGGATGGTCTACAGATTGTAAGGGTACTTGAATGATCCTACTGGAGTTAGGTGTAGGTCATACACACTTTTATTCCCTATCGTAGCCATATCCCCTACCTTATTGAGCATGATTGTGATTGATAAGGTCAAAGGATGATCTATCTGCCTGGAGTCAATGAATACAGATAATTGTTATTCATCCATACTTTGAATAATATTCACCCAGATGGCAAAAGGAAATCTCTCTCTCTCTCTCTCTCTCTCTCTCTCTCTCTCTCTCTCTCTCTCTCTCTCTTCAGTTGCTATTGCTTCTCCTATCACAAGTAGCAACAGCAGAAGAAGCAGAAGATAAATGGCAACATTAATATCTGGTTGTTGTTTGATAAAGAGTAGAGGTGTTTTGCGTATAGGCCTATTTCTCCAATGCCACGATTAATAAGCCAGAGTAAAATAGACTCTAAACAGATCGTCTCTTTATGCATCGCTCAAAAGAGAATGAATTAATTCAGTAATTAAAGTTGATAAATAAAGAAACGAGACGATGAAATGAGAATGTGTCTGTCTGTCTCTCTCTTGTGGTGCTTCCCAACATGGCTCATTGGGTGAGAGGTTGAGGAGATGATTATTATTATTCCCTCCAGACATCATCGTTCATTTCCTTTAGACATCGATCAATAGACGAAACACTTTCTATTCAGTCTAACCTCTATTTAGACTCATTTGGGGTTTAGACATTTTGAAATACGTTGATGAATTTTGAAATTGTTCAACAGTTCCAAATTGATCTTTTTCTTTCTCCAAATGGATCTTTTTTCAGGAACTGTTTTCTGTTCAAGTTTTGTTGAGGGGTTAAATAAAAGGGAATTTTTGGACGATGAATTTATACATTTAATGAAACTTTAAAGGAAGAGGAAAATGGTACAATTTTCCTGTTGTCAAATCAAACCTGTATCATTTGGATGACCTTCAGTTCAATAGGTCAAAGGTCAAAGGTCAGAGATGCAATAGTTAGATGATTTTATGAGGAAAACCAATATTTTCTTTTCATTAAAATGGCCATCTCGAAAAACTCGAGCTATTTTTGTCTTAAATTTTGCTTCACTAAAACATATAATAATGAATAATGACAATTAATTTAGAAATGATACTTTTATTATTATTATTATTATTATTATTATTATTATTATTATTATTATTATTATTATTATTATTATTATCTAAGCTACAAACCTAGTTTAAAAAGCAGGATTCTTTATAAGCTCAACGGCTCCAACAGGGAAAATAGCCCAGGAAGGAAAGGAAATGAGGAAACAGAATATTAAGCCCATGTGTACCCTTAAGCAAGAGAACTCTAACCAAAGACATTCTCTCTCTCTCTCGGCGGGAACATTTGTCTTTGGCACCTGATCATCTCGCTTTGGACACACAACCATTGGACTCCAGGACTGTTTACAAATGAGTCCAGATATTGTCTGGACTTCACTGACAGGAGGCAAAGGATGTGGCACAGAGGACATGAATGGTTTAAGGATGCCAACATTGGTGTACTGTTATGGCGAGGATCAATTATAGGGGAAGGATCAGCATGATTGGAAGATAAGATTTGCATGTCATGAGGAGAGGCAGCATGAAGGGCGTTCTCTAGAGGGATGACATCCTTGATGTGTAGGAGAGATCTTACTCTGATCCTGTTGGTCCTGACTTCATTTTGATGGATGATAACGCTTATCTCCAATCGTGGTAGGGTGTTGAATCCCTTCCTAGATAAGGAGACAATTGTCTAGATGGAATGACCTGCTCGTTTCCCAGACCTAGACCCAATTGAGCATGTGTGGAACATGTTGCAGGTTGCCATATCCGGTCGTGTAGCAAAGGACACGTATGTGTATATGTATGTATATATATGTATGTATATGTATGTTTTGCTTATGTATTTATATATATAAGGCTACCGTGTTCTCATATAAATAAACTGTACTGAAAAACAAGAAATTACCCGCCACTAGAAATGACCCTTTTCGGCAGGTGTCTAATGAGCTTGGGGACTCCACCCACTTAAACACCTGACCCAAGCACAGGTAGCTGGTAAGGGAGTGTCATTGTTCTTTAAATCTCTATATGTATATTCGTACGTTTGCTTTCCCTATAAAATGTGAAGAAGCCCCTCTCAATAAATCAGTCCTCTGAGGAAGTATCACGAAACTAGTCAGGACTTAAGCGTATATTTCGTATTTTCATTTTCCCTGTGGTTCTTCTGCATATATATATATATATATATATATATGTGTGTGTGTGTGTGTGTGTGTGTATGTATATACACTTTTCATTCAAGAGTCTTTCCCCTCTTATCAAGACCCCTGAAGATCTGATGCCCTTATTATATCAATGAAGGGAAATCGTTGTTGGGAGAGGATTTATCTAAGAGGAGGTTCCCATTAAATCCCTTCCCTTTGGGGTTAAATCCTTTCCTTTATTCCCCACAATTTCTGAGTATTATGAAGCACTGGCATTCTCAATGGAGGTATTTTAATAGTATACGTTTTATCAGTAATGATA
Organism: Palaemon carinicauda; assembly: GCF_036898095.1. Taxonomy (NCBI): domain Eukaryota; kingdom Metazoa; phylum Arthropoda; class Malacostraca; order Decapoda; family Palaemonidae; genus Palaemon; species Palaemon carinicauda. Next base: position 50,453,047 of record NC_090767.1, on the reverse strand, counting down.
ATTTATCAATGATAGTATATCTCTTATAGTTCACCTAATGGTAACAACGATTCACTTATTCCACTCGACACTTTACTGGTAGAAGTTTTCGTCTCATAACTCCTATTGATGGTGATGATATTGATACCATCTGTATTGAGTAATGATGACGTCATATGTAATGTAGACCTAATAATGTTATTGGTTATGTCTGTTCCATCAGTAATGACGTCATAGAGGATTGGTGTTTTATCAGTAATGATGTCAAAGGTAATAACTCTACATCTAGATAAATGTCAATCAATTTGCAAAATGCAATTTTATGCAAGAACTAACAATAGAGAGAGAGAGAGAGAGAGAGAGAGAGAGAGAGAGAGAGAGAGAGAGAGAGAGAGAGCTTGTCATTTTGGCTCTGAAACTCATGCCTTTAGAGATAGACACAGACAGACATCACAATAGTCTCCCAACATATTCTATTGGAGGAAAACTTCGAGTTTTATGAAGACCAAAGAAATACATCGGTGTTTTTTCTTTCTTCACTAAACACTGCAAAATGTTTTTCCTGTTTTTTTCCTCCTCAGTTTATTTTTAATTTTTCCCTATACAGAGTTTTTTTTTCTGTACAGTGATTGGAATATAGGAAAATAGGAACGGAAAGAATCCCAAACACACACACACACCAATATATGAGTAATTGAAAATGCAGTTGCAAGCCCTCTACATTCTTCCTCTTACATCTCTGACCCTCCACACCTGACTGACTATCAGGTACCTATCTCAATCCTCTCCTTTTCTTCTCAAAATCAAAATCTCTCTCTGTAAAATCTTCCAATGATTTTGGAAGAAGAGAGAAACTGGAAGTCCCAAAAGAGACACCTCTCAAAGACTTCCAATGTTCTCTGGAAGAGTTTGGAAGTCTTCCATTGAAAGATGAACCTCAAATGAGAACCTTTCTTCTTCTTGAGAGGTTCAAATGGAGAAGGTTCAGAGTTCAGAGTTTCAGAGGTCAAAGGTCAAAGGGAAATGATATAAGTAAACCGTTTATGGTTCTCCTTTGTGCCAACATTAAAGTTTATTATTATTATTATTATTATTATTACCACCCTAGTTGGAAAAGCAGGATGCTATAATCCCAGGGACTCCAACAGGGAAAATAGCACAAGTGTGTATGTGTGTGTGGGAGGGGTGTCAGACAAACATTTACACTTGTACGAAACACACAAAAAAAAGGGAAATAATAATTTGTACAAAATTCCCCAAAAGAAAATGACTTACTTCAAATAGTTAAGAAATACAAAATAATGATCATCACAGAAGAACAAAAGTTCTGGGAACTCATTGGCTGAAGACACTCATAAAAGATTATACTATATATATATATATATATATATATATACTTTAGCTAGGGATATGCATATGATATGATATATATATATATATATATATATATATATACATATATATATTATACAAATATATTCAATTATGAATAATTAGGGATGTATACATATACAAAGTACATGCATATACATACTCTACAGATATATATACATAAGTGTGTGCGTATTTTGTGTATATATAAACTCGTGTGCGTATACATACATGTTTGTAGCCTCCCTTATGTATATAAATCCCAGAATCGATCCGTTAGGGGGAAACAAATACCAATTTCTGTTTTCTACAGTAATCTGTGGTAATCTTTGACGTCTGTTGTGTTGCCCTAATGTGAAATAAAGTTCCTGGGAGTTACTCGACTGATGTGGGTCGCCTCCTCCTCCCCCAGTCTCTCAAAGGGCATGATGATAATAAGGGAGGATGAATGGGACAGGAACTACCTAACCTTATATCTCTAGAGCCAACCTTTAGTTATGTCAGCATTTGGATTTCTGTTTTATAATTCTTATCTTCTGAGATGTTCAACTTCACTAACACAATTTTGGTTTAGTCTGTCTGTCTGTGAGAGAGAGAGAGAGAGAGAGAGAGAGAGAGAGAGAGAGAGAGAGGGAGAGACAGAGTTATTTCTTCTTAATAAAAGAATCATTAGTTAAATTCTTGACTCAAATGCTCCAGTGAGATCTGAAGTAAATTCTTCCTTTATTATCTTAAATGCTCCGAAGTTTTACAAAATGCTCTTTTATTTTGCATTCAGGAAGACTGGGATATATATGCTCCCTTTAGGAGAATGTTCTTTGTTGGAGGTATCACAATGCTCATCTATATGCTCCGATATTAAACGCTCCTTATTGCAAATATTAAATGATAGAAAATGCTCCAATTGATTTTAGAAAATCTATTACGATATATTCCATACATAATTAATATATCAGAGCCTAAATGCTCCCATATGCTCCTCCGTTGGAGCAAGAGCATAGAGTCAACGGTCCGCTTCCCACATCGCAAACGACCAAACTATCTTAAACCAACATTGGATTAAACTCTGATGGAAGTTCGAGACTCGGTTGTAATCAACAGCTGATGCGATGCGATCTTCGTCTCGGACTCATTTCGGACCACAGGAACACTTACTAAAAAATGGCGGTTTTTATCAAATTCAAAATTATTCAAGAGCAAAATTCAGTGTTATTTGCGTGTTGAATTAATTACGAAAATTTAATACATATCAAAAGATATCCTTCGGTAATGTATATAAAAACGGGAGGTGAAAATAACGATGTGGTTATTTGCCCACGATATAATTAAGGTACGAGTCCGAAGTGCCTAGATAGCATTCTCTCTCTCTCTCTCTCTCTCTCTCTCTCTCTCTCTCTCTCTCTCTCTCTCTCTCTCTCTCTCTCTCTCTCTCTCTCCTTTAAGATACTGTTTATTATATAAGGCTAAAATGAAGAGGACAGAACATAAAATTCCATTGTGGTGGAAAATGAGAGAGCAAAGTGACTTGAGAGAGACCTCTATTGGATGTTCACTGAACTTGCAGTTACAAATATCTCCCCAATGTCAACTGTCATGTCTTCATACTGTAGCATTAATTCATTTTCAAAAATGAAGACACCTAAAGGGTTGCATCAAGAATGAAAGGAGGAGGAGGAGGAGGAGGAGACTTACTACGGAAGATGTAGTATTTTGTTTTCAAGTCTCCTCATCATCTGGAATACCACTAGCAACTGATGAATGAGAATGAAAGATATACATATTTATATCATGCAATATATATACACTGACCTGACCTCATTTAAGCTGAGTTAAGTAAAGGTCATTTAATGACTGTTATGTTATTCTGATACAAAATCTTTTCCTTTACTTTCAGGTAAGATTCTTTTCTCTCTTTGGGAGTCAGAATTTAGGGTTAGTTAGAGAAGGAGTTTCGTTTTAGGTGATTTTAATATATAATGTTTATAAATAAGTTTATTTTCTGATGTAATGTAATGGTTGACATATATATATATATATATATATATATATATATATATATATATATATATATATATATATATATATATATATATATATATATATATATATATATATATATGTATATATATGTAATAAATGAAATAGTTGTTATTACATGTTTAAAACACATGTCGTAATATGTCATTTTGGATGAAGATGCTAGCCGTGAGATTTGCTGTAGTCATGTAAAATCATAAACAGGATGCACTATGCAGCCTCGGCAATGTAACATTTTTTTTAAACATCAACACCAATGCATCAGTGTGTGAAAGATTGTGACGTCACCGGATGCAGGTGTCTTCCGAGAAAGAATGTAAGTTTCCATGTTGTGTTTAAAATGCTACGTCAACTAAGCATACGATATCTGTGATATCGATAATTTAATCAGTTCATATCTATACTTCACCAGAATTGGTCATCCGACCAAACCAACTCCACTCCTATGATGGAGATGTTTAACTCTGTTGTTTTTAGAGAGTAAATACTTTTAAAGCTAATAAGATGAACTTCGTTATCCAGCCTTAACATCTTAAACAACACATACTCAATGTGTGCTTATAAAAGTAGCACACTAATAAATGGTGGCAGCGGTAACACACCAATAAATGGTGGCAGCGGTAACACACCAATAAATGGTGGCAGCGGTAACACACCAATAAATGGTGACAGCGGTTAAACTCTACGAATCAGAGAAAGATCTTCAAGTAATTATAATAATAAACTCTAAGAATTAGAGGAAGATCTTCAGGACATCAAAATAAGCAATAAAACCAGAGAAAGATCTTCAAGAACTCAACGTTATCTACATGTATCTACAATTTTGACTAAGTAACATAGTCCATCGAATTATATAACATTTAATGAATGTTATAAATACAAACTGATGAACTGGATCTTCAATCAACATCCTAGGAAACCCAAGGACTGACGTTCAACGTTTACAAAACATATCCAGGAAGCACTACATTCAACGGAAACTCGAACGATACATCGCTAACAAAACATCAAGAGAGAGAGAGAGGATGTGTCGACATCACACAAGCTAAGTACAAATTTTTAAATTCATTCCAGTTTGGGCAGTGAAGTGTAGTTATCACGAGTCGTTAGTCGATTATTACTGGGGTGAGTGGTTTGCTAATCTTTTATTTCCTTTCATTAAAGGAAACTGTGTTCAACTCCGAATTCTCATCTAGAATTTTTTCTCTCTTTGTGCTATTTCCTTTTTCTTTCAGAAATTTACAGGAAATATCTTTGTGTTCAGTTTTCTTTCAGAAATTTTCGGGAAATGTCTTGGGATTAGTAACATTGTTTGGGGAATTTTATTATACATATGAATTTACGCAGTGGATGTCTGTATTCATATAGATATTTTGATAGAATTGCAAGGGGCCACAGAGATAGGAAAAGAAATACAACAGTCATGACTCCCCCTGTGAGCCCTACCCCTGGACCTAGTGGCGGAGGCCAGACTAATCCTCCTCCGATTGTGACGCTTGTAAATGCCAGGTCAGCAATCCTTCCTTTTCAGGGTCGAGTCAATGGGTTCTTGCCACAAAATGTGGAGTCATGGATTTCATCCGTCGATGCCCATTTAAATGCCAAACAAATCGTAGACCCTTTTGTACAATTACAAGAAGCTAAAAGCTTTATAGATTTTTCTAAGGGGGATGCGAGTGCGTATTTAAGAGGTGTTTCATTATAAGAAGCAGTTACCTGGGATGATTTCAAATTAAGGTTACGCACGGTCTATGGGGGTGAAGAAGCCTTGGATGTAGTATTAACTTTAAGAAATACACTTAATCAAGCCACTATGAATCGGCTTAATGTTATTGAGAGAGCAGCTCTCATAACTTATAGGCTTAATGAATATCAGGACATTTTCGGTAATTCCTCTTGGATTATTAGGGATAACATCTCCGTGAAAGATTTTTTACGATTAATGTATTTAACTTGCATGACACTTATGTTGCCTGAAGCTTTAGTGCGGTGTTTTGATAAAAAGTTAACGCCTGCAAGTACGGAATTGGATGTATATAAACAGATAAAGAAACACATGTCCAACTGTCCAGATCTCGATCCCGTGTTAACTCAAGTTTTTGCAAAGAATGAAACAAAGCCACAAACAGTGAACGTAGTTAATAGTCAAGTAGCGGGAATGACGTGTTATAATTGCAAACGTCAAGGTCACTTAAGCGCGGACTGCAGAACGAAATTCCGCTCGATTCATAATAGTTCAACTCATTCATACAATCAATGTTACTCGCGTAAGACACAACAGAATCCCAGAAATACGCAGTTAATTCCACAGTCAGTTTCATATGGAAATAAAAAGAAAAATCCTCATTTTAACAATAAGAAGAAACAACCAAATGTCAATGTAGTTCAAAGTCCAAAGCAAACAAACACTTCTTCGAATATCGCTGAGCCTGGGTCGTCAAACTAGACCTCACAAGGTCAGACTAATTTTCAGAATGTGCAGAGCAAAGCAAATAACACATAGTTAACTCCAGAGGGGAAGAGAGTGATGTTGGGTCAAGGTCATTCATGTCAACATCAATATTATTGAATAATCAATTTAATTTTTTATTAGATAATTGTGAGACAATAGATTTTCTTATGAAACACACGGCCGAATTAAGTAAAACAGTGCATGCTCTCGTAGATTTGCAACGAATCCATACAATAATAAGCCAAAATGAGTTACGACCAACCTTACATGCTGTAAATCTAGAACACAAATCCTTTACGTTATTTTTTGACTCTAGTAGTCCACGTAATATCATGGATTTGAAGACACATCATGTGTTGTTTTCGAACTTTCCGATTGAAAAATCCGGAGTTAGACTCTCGGGTATAGGAAATAATCAATAAAATGTAATAAGCATAACTCATGTTCAGTTTAAAGTCGGTAAACGCACGTTTGCCGATACATTTGTTGTTGTACAAAACATTGATATGTATCCAGCTGTAATTATAGGATACCCATCTATGGGAAATCAAAACATTATCTTAGCCCCTGCCAAGCACGGCGTGTATATCAAAGGGAAATTCTATAAGTCTTCTATTACCTTAAAATCAGTTTTGGATAAAAAGGAGACGACAAATGTAACCGTAACGTACGTTGAAGAACCAATAACCTGTCTCACTAATATAGAAATAATATACGCGACCCAGCAGAATTCTCGTTCACCCGTAATATCATCTTGCACGTAATCTATTGAGCCAAACGTACCTTCGAATTTAATAGTGCAAAAAAAAAAAACATTACCGTGATCTGAAATATTAATCCTTTATGACACTTTGAAAACTAACGGATTGTCTGTCACACAAGCTATTTATACAGTAGGCTCACATCAACAATGTAATATTGAAGTCTGTAATCATTTAAATAACACTTTAGTAATTCACAAAAATCAACATATCTTGGATGTAGAAGTTTATAAACATCGTATTCTTACCGTTGCTGAGATCAATCACTCTCAATCAGTTGCGGATGAATCCCTTTTGCGGTCTATTAAAAATAAAATCAATAAAGACATTCAAGATGAAGAAATTCAGCAGAAAATTTTTGGACTTTTAACTAAATATCATGATGTTTTTTCCACTACGGATGGATCCTTAGGAAAAACAGATGTGATCGAGCATCAAGTAAGGTTAAAGGACAAGCAGAAAATTATCTATGTACCCTCGTACAGACTCCCTATGAAATTCCAAAATGAAATAAATGATGAAGTAGGTAAAATGCTAGAAGAAGGAGTCATTAGGAAATCAAACAGCCCTTATAATTTTCCTTTAATAGTTGTACCGAAAAAAGATCGAACATGGCGTATCTGCGTCGACTTCTGTCGTCTAAACGAAGAGACAATCCCTGATCAATTCCCAGTGCCATTTACTGACGATATTTTGTCTTTGTTAGGTCAGAATAAATATTCTACCAGTTTGGACTTACTTAAAGGCTTTCACCAGATATCATTAGAAGAAGATAGTATCCCATACACAGCCTTCAGCACAGCCAGGGGACATTATGAATTTTTACGGATGCCTTCTGGTTTACGTTGTGCTCCTATAACATTTACAAGAATGATTAACATAGTGTTTGGAGACTTTTTAGGGGATATATTGCATGCCTATATGGATGATCTTGTAATCTTTTCCAACACCTTAGAAGAACATCTACGTAAGTTAGAACTAGTGCTACAGAGATTAAGACAACATAACTTGAGGGTAAAGATTAGTAAGTGTGAATTTTTCAAAACAGGATTAGTATATTTGGGTTTCATGGTGTCAAGCCAAGGTCTTAAAGTAGTCCATGATAAGGTGTCGGCTATACGTAATTTTCCCATACCTACTAATGTCAAGGGAATACAGCAATTTCTGGGTTGTAGTGGATATTACAGGCGTTTTATACGCAACTATTCAATAATAGCCGCTCCTTTAACTGATCTTACGAAGAAGGGCGTAGATTTCATATGGTCTGACCAACATCAACAGGCGTTTAATACCTTGAAAGATGAACTGTGTAGTTCTCCTATCTTAAAATTTCCTGACTTCGGTAAGGAATTCTTCATTGCAACAGACGCCTCAGACTTAGGAGTAGGAGGGGTATTGCTTCAGCAATATGATAAACAATTTTTCCCGATAGCTATCTATTCTCGAAAATTGAGAACTTCCGAAAGTAAGTATGCAGTAATAAACAAGGAAGGTCTAGCTATTGTTAATTCACTAGTGCATTTTAAGTTCATAATTTACGGTTATCCCGTTAAGGTTCTTACTGACCATAAACCACTAACAGAGTTCTTTAAAGGCTTCAACCACAGCCCTAAACGAACTCGGTGGCATTTGATCATTCAAGATTTTGGCGCAAGAATCGGGTATTTACCTGGGAAAGCAAATATCATTGCGGATGCATTATCACGCAACCCCGTGTCATCTTGTATGAAGCCTTTAGCTGAATTAATAGATATATCAACATCCAAGCCTATTGTTAAAACGATATCTGAAAAAGAAGATTTAGGCTGGAGCGCTGAATTGTTACAGACTGAGCAAAGAAAAGATCAGAAAATAGAAACAATTATAAATGCTTTGAAAGGCAATCATAAGGAAAAGGGATATATAAAGTATAAGCAGCAGAATTATATAATCAAAGATAATATTCTGTGTAGGACTGTGACAAGGAAAACCCTCAATACACCACATGTAACTAACGACCAGGTAGTAGTACCAATCTCACTTATTTCCACTGTCCTGAATTGGTTGCATTCAAATCCATTACATGGACACCCGGGGTTCTCATTAATGTCACAGAAAGCCAAATCATTGTTTTATTGGCATTCGATGCTTACAGATATAAAAAGACACATAGCTAATTGTCGCACATGTCAGGAAAACAAATGGCATACGAAAACACCTGTCAGCCTAGGGGCTTATCCTGTGCCCAATCAACCCTTTGAAAGAATACATTTGGATTTGTTAACAGGATTTTACAAGTCAGACAGAGGAAATAAGCACCTCTTAGTAATTATAGATGCTTTAACTCGATATACAGAACTAATAGCGCTTAAAACTAAAACTGCAATTGAATGCGCTAGGAAGTTTTACCAGTGTTACATTTGTAAACATGGAATTCCACACATGATAATCTCAGACTCGGGTGGTGAATTTAATAATCACTTTCTTACCTCATTGTGTGAATTCCTCAGCATAAAGAAAATAAATACCATGATATATCACCCAGAGTCGAATGGGCTAGTGGAAAGAGCAAATGGGAAGATTTTAAATATATTAAGAGTAACACTAGGGGGATCAGACCCCAACTGGGATATTGCGATACCTGCAGCACTGAGTACTCTGAATCATTCATATCATATATCAATTAAAATGTCACCGCATGAAGCATTGTATGGTACCCCAGTAAGAACGCCTTTCCATGTATTAACGCCTACAACTAATCTATCAAATCCTTTAAAAGAATGTATAAATGCAAGTATAAGTCGATATGATATCCTTCGAAAGAATTTAGAAGAATCACAAATCATAATGAAAAGGAATCATGATAAAATAGCGAAGCCAACTAAAACATATACCGTGGGTGATAACGTTTATATTCAAATCAATGTGCGTAAAGGACTCAATGTAAGGGAATTTCATGTTAGTAACGCCATCTATTGATTGGTTTTGCAGTTACCGTATTTGCGAAGTTTCTGTTTATGATTTTATCCTTGTAGTTTTAGTTTCATAATAGACTTTGAAAGATAAATTTTGTATTTACTTTAGTCACGTTATAATCACCTAGCCGTGCAGTAAGTGGATTAACTGTTTGTGTTTATATGGAATATTGTTATCAGTTTTGTGAAATGTGTTAATCTTTAAAATTTGTCTTTAAAAGTGTATCTAAAATGGTTTAAGTGCATATTTAATTAAGTCTTTACGAATTGTTATTAATCATAAGTGTAGTTAAATTTCACAAGGTATGTTCTTTCGTTTTCAGCTAGGGTAATCCTCGACCCTTGGGGAAACAGTGCACGACCTTAAGCAATCCCGAACCAAGAGATGCACTTTTTATAAATCCTCGAACTATAATCACAGGTTCCCGCTGTTACATCGAAGCATACGTTATATAGGTGACTCTGAATCCGAAATCCAAATTGGTGTTATTTAGCGTATGATAAATGTCAGAGACCCATGAACAGTGACTTGTGTTATGTTTTGTGTTGTAAGGGTTATTTTTCTCGAGCAATTGTTGAGGTATTTATTCGTAACAAGACCTTTGGTGATTTATTATTTTTGTAATGGATGTTAAAAGGGTGTCAGACAGATAAGTTAATTAATAATTTTATTGTTCATCATTTGTTTATTTCTTTATTTCAGTATTATATCTTTCAATTTCATAATCCATAGTGGTGTTAATAAATTATAAATTGTAATTAAACTTTGTTTCTAAATTTCTGTATTTGTTTTACCATACCTAATCACAAATAAGCAGTGCTATCTTTACCAGGGAAAAATGTCTAAGGAATTCCCTGACATTAAGTGGTGTGCTCACCAGGGCTAATTTAAATATTTCCTTGTTAATAGTGGCCTGCGTTACTTTGTGATTGGTTTGGTGATAGTCATTTATTTTCTATTACAACACTTAAAAGTGCAATTAATTGGGGTGGCGGAAATTTACTTTGAGTATGTGGGCATTTTAAGAATATGGCTGGAAGGTCGCAAGTGGGAGACTTCCGATAGTTAATGGAATGTAAACAGAGTTCTTGAAACAGTGCCCGGTAACATAGTTGTTACGTAAGAGTTCAGTTGACTCTAGAGATATACTGGTTTGACAATTTTAAAGTTATTGTTTTTACTTCATATTTATTTTTATTAACTTTATTGTTGAATCTTGATGCTTGGTGATTGGTTACTGTTATTTAATGAAAGTGTGAGATTGTCCTTTATTCATAATAATTATTTCTAATACAATTCAGTTCCCGCTTATTGTTATTGTGTAACAGGTATCTTTAATGTTTCTTAAATTAAGTAGTTTGTAGGCAATGGTAAAAAACTGGATAATTTAAAATGGAATTTTATAAATTCTGGAAGGATGAAGGTTTGTCCATGGGACTCTCGGATGAAGCTCTTTTGAACTTTATAGAGAAGAAAATCAAAGATAGTGATGAGCGTGATAGAAGACATGCTGAAAGAGAAGAAAGGGCTTTGATGATTA
>NC_090767.1:50432714-50441452 GCF_036898095.1 Palaemon carinicauda | reverse complement strand
CGCTCTTATGGCACGCTGAAGTTTAAGATATGGGATCTCTCTCTCTCGTATTTTGTCTTTTGTATTAATGTGTATATATTTGTGTTTGTTGTTCAGACACTTGTCTTCATAACGAGAGGAAATTTTGGCTGATTTTTATGGAAATTTGTTGAGTTTAAATGAGTAACGTTTTAGTCTTTTAAGGCTAAGAAATTAAAGTTTATGTCTAAGGGGAGTTTTCCTTTAGGAGGAAAAGTCCTTGACATTGGTTTTCTCCCACCATGGTAATGAATAGCCTCCCGAACCCCAACACTTAGGTATATGTTCTCATATGATATATTCATAAGGTAATGTATAAGTGGACATAGTGTGACCATATCTTAGGTATTATTTCTTTACTCTGTTTCCAGATGAGGAGAGACTTAAAAGAGGAATAATTATATTGAATTAATCTGGAACTTTAGAACCTTTGATTAAGAACCTCTGGTTCTATGAGACTTATTAGGATACTGTTCTTCTTGACTAGTAATTATAATCTGTCTTCAAGTAACAATTAAGAATGAGGCAGTGTTTCATAATTTGTCTTACTTGAGGGCACACTATTCTATCTAATTTCTCTTTCTGATCTAATCTAACATAACTAAACTAAGTCGTGTTATTCCTGTAATGTAATTTTGATACAAATATTTTCCTTCCTTTCAGCTGAGTCGGTCTTCCTAACTTTTTGCACGAGGAGTGAGATTGCGAGACCCATTCCCCAATTAGAGGTAGGGTTAACTGAAAGTTTTCATTCTATATTGTTTTTTATTTTCAATATATATTCTATTATTAAGTTTATTTTCAGCTGTTAATGTCATAGTCGAATTCTATTTTGCTTTTGTATATATATATATATATATATATATATTTGCATATATATACACATATATATATACATATGTATATATATATATATATAAGCATATATATATACATATACAAATATATGTATATATATACATATACATATATATGTATATATATACATATAAATATATATGTATATATACATATACATATATATACATATGTATATATATACATATACATATATATACATATGTATATATATACATATATACATGTATATATACATATGTATATATATACATATATACATATATATATACATATACATATATATATACATATATATATATATATATATATATATATATATATATATATACATATATACATATATATATATGTACATATATACACACACACACACACATATATATATATATATATATGCATATATAAATATACACACATATATATATATATATATATATACATACATATATATATATATACACACATATATATATATATATATACATATATATATGTATATATATATACATATATATATATATATATATATGTATGTATACATACACACACATATATACGCGCGCACACCAAAGTGATGTACTAGGGATATATTTTCAGCATTGGTGTCATACACTTGACAACACTGAAATTATCAAACAATTCTTCTCTCCCCAAAAGGGGTTAACTACGGCACTGTAATTGTTCAGTGGCTACTTTCCTCTTGATAACTGTAGAAGAGACTCTTTAGCTATGGTAAAAAAGCTTTTCTAGGAGGAGGTCACTCTAAAATCACACCATTGTTCTCTAGTCTTGGGTAGTGCCATAGCCTCTGTACCATGGTCTTCCACTGTCTTGGGTTAGAGTTCTCTTGCTTGAGGGTTTACTCGGGCACGCTATTCTATCTTATTTCTCTTCCTCTTGTTTTGTTGAAGTTTTATAGTTTATATAGGAAATCTTTGTTCAGGAGTTGTTGCTGTTCATGACATATTGTATTTTTCCTTGTTTTCTTTCCTCACTGGGCTATTTTCCATGTTGGGGCCCCTGGGCTAGTAGCGTCCTGCTTTTCCAACTAGGGTTGTAGTTTACCGAGTAATAAAAATAATAATAAATAATAATAAGGCTAACATTTAAATCTTTCCTTATCATAATAATATTTTATCAAATAAAACTAAATTATATTTTTAATAAATATGACAGAAACTTCTCAAATAATCTAGAAGTCAGAGAAATTTCAAATATGTTTTTAATCATTGTTAAGAAATGCGACATCAAATTCACTAATTGTTAAGAAATACAACAATAGAAATCTCTCCCGAATGAAACATGTTTTGTAAATCCAAGACAATTTTAAAGAAGAGCTGTTGGGAAAACGTACCCCTCACATGGGGGACGGCACCCCCTCCCCCCCCTCCCCCCCCCCCAAGGGGTGGGTGTAGAGAGGATTCCCATATTGAAAAGGTTTCTCTAATATCGCGAATGTATTCATAAATCAGGAATTTATTTGAATGAGGAGAAGAAGCAAAAATGTCGTCAAGGATATTGGAAAGGAAATTTATATTTTGTGTTGCTCTGCCAATACATTTAAAGTTACACCCTGCTCTCTTTAAAACTGTCCCCGGTACAGTTTTTAAAGAGACACTTTAAATATATTGGTATGGAGAGAGAGAGAGAGAGAGAGAGAGAGTGCTTAAAATGATATTAATAATAATAATAATAATAATACCAAAAACAAGAAGAGAAATTAGATAGAATAGTACGCCTGAGTGTACCCTCAAGCAAGAGAACTCTAACCCAAGACAGTGGAAGACCATGGTACAGAGGCTATGGCACTACCTAAGACTAGAGAACATTGGTTGGATTTAGGAGTGTCCTCTCCTAAAAGAGCTGCTTACCATAGCTAAAGAGTCTCTTCTACCCTCACCAAGAGGAAAGTAGCCACTGAACAATTACATTGAAGCTGTTAACCCCTTGGGTGAAGAAGAATTGCTTGGTAATCTCAGTGTTGTCAGGTGTATGAGGAAAGAGGAGAAGTCGTAAAGAATAGGCCAGACTATTCGGTGTGTGTAGGTAAAAGGAAAAGAGCCGTAACCAGAGAGAAGGATCCACTGTAATACTGTCTGGCCAGTCAAAGGATCCAATAACTCTCGCGGTATTATCTCAACGGGTGGCTGGTGGCTGTTACTCCTTTTTTGGGTACAGCTGAAGAAGCATATTCACTGTGATGAGTCAGGTAACATTGCTTCAACATAAGAGTTTGTTCGGGTAATGAATTCTTCGTTCAGGTATGGTACTTGAAGTGTTGGTGTTTACACCGTATCATTATATCCACATATACTCCCCGTTGCTATACACAGAAACAACCGCAGGTGGGACACTGTGTGTAAAAACCGGGCTTGACCCAAAGACATTAAGGTATGGATATTATTTCCATATTTTTCTCTGTATCGTAGAAATTATTAATCATGCATTATTTGTTTCGTAATCCTTTTTTCTCATATCCATTTTCACAATAAACTAGAAACTTTATTATTTTCTACAACATTCCAATAGGCCTAAACACACTTTAGTTTCTATCATAAGTCTTTCAACCATTCTCAAAATCGTATTTTCTTTTTCTTATAATATTCCCAACGCTCTTTCCATTAGTTCTCACTTTATCATAAAATAAACTTTTTATTCTATAATTATATATTCCACTTATTCATTTATTCATTTCCAGTTTCATCTTTCTTTGAACTTTCTCTGTTTTGTCCTCATGGCAGAGTCAAAGGTTCCTACCACACAGGATCCCTGGAATTCAACTGGAATGATTCCAGTCGTCTCCATTCACATTACTTATATGTGTACTGATTCCTCTCTTATTCCCATTCTTGTATTTATGTACTTGGGTTATATACATTCTAAATATCTTGCTGGACACACACACATACACATACATACACATGGAATAAAAAGAAAAGTATTATGGATCTATAGACATGGGAATCAAATGGTCTTTATTTTTGTTCACAATTTTGTTCATATCGTTAAACTTATAAATTTTTACCTTGAAAGTCTTTGGGTAAAGTCCGGTTTAGACTCTTAGTGTAGATGTCAGACCTTAAACAAGAAGAAGAAAAAGAGGAAGAAAGAAAACGAAGTCTTTCCTTGGGTCTACCAGTCTACCCAGAAGCCCTCTGACCACGTGTCTAACTGCAATACGAACTTTGGAGGGTTAACCTGATATCTATCTATCGATATATACATAGTAATGTATATATATATATATATATATATATATACAGTATATATATATATCTATATAAAATTATATATATATATATATATATATATATATATATATATATAATATATATATATATATATATATATATATATATATATATATATATATATATATATATATATATATATATATATATCTATAAATATATATATATATATATATATATATATATATATATATATATATATATATATATATATATATACAGTACATATATATATATATATTACATATATAACTTTTTCCATTACACTACCTTGAATTCTGACTGTCTCTTGATGCAGAAGACAGAGGAAAATCTTACCTGAAAGTAAAGGAAAAGATTTTGTATCAGAATAACATAAGGCATTAAATGACCTTCACTTAACTTAGCTTAAATTAGGTCAGGCCAGTAAATACAATGAGGTCAGTTAATATACATTGCATGATATATATATATATATATATATATATATATATATATATATATATATATATATATATATATATATATTATATATATATATATATTGTGTGAGTGTGTGTGTGCGTGTGTGTGTGTGTGTGTGTATTATTCATTTTCATACATCAGTTGCTAGTGGTATTCCAGATGATGAGGAGACTTGAAAAACAAAATACTACATTTGTCCGTTGTAAATCTCCTCCTCCTCCTCCTCCTCCTCCTCCGTTCATTCATAAATTACTGTGAATGAATCTTGATGCTAGATGTTGCCATCAATTGAAACTTGTCTCTTTCACATGAGGTTGGATTCATTGAGTTTACACTTACTCTTATTATTATTATTATTATTATTATTATTATTATTATTATTATTATTATTATTATTATTATTATCTAATTGCCATGTATAATTATTCTCTCTCTCTCTCTCTCTCTCTCTCTCTCTCTCTCTCTCTCTCTCTCTCTCTCTCTCTCTCTTCTCTTATATATTGCCCGCCAAAAGCCAATGTAGAAATCCAATTGGAATAGTTTTTAACAAAACAGGATTCGTCAACAATTCCCAGTATTTGGAATTCGGTTCTCAACTCATGTGGAATGAATTCCTGTTTTGATGATTCTAAATGGAATTCCAGTTGAAATACAGCTCATGGGAACACTGAATAGATTAAGCATTTATTATTATTATTATTATCATTATTATTACCTTTGCCAGAAGATTATACTTTGATAAGTGTCTTATTATTTATCTATGTTAGTTTATGATATCTCAAAAACTATTTGACCGAATCTCATCAAATATTGTTTGATGATTGGCCATGATCCAAGGACAATCTTCTTAGATTTTTGGGGTGATTGGGCCAAAGGTCAAGGTCACGAAAAGGTCAAAAACATCTTTTTGCCATATCTTGGTCAATTTTTATTCGATTTGAATGAAAGTAGTGTCAAATTGTGCATAATTTATTTGACTATCTTGGGATATACAATATGATATAGGCAGAGGTATGTGCTCTCCCTAGTGCCCGTTCTAGTTAATATAATTGTCATTATTTTATTAATTTTAGTAAATTGTTCTGTTTACCATTTACTTGTTTTTTCTAAATTATTATCATGATAATTATTATTATTATTATTATTATCATTATTATTATCATTATTATTATCATTATTATTTAGGATATGGTTTTTACTTTGGAGAAATCCCATTCAATGTAATTAATTGATCACTTTAATCTTTGTGACGTCACACTCAATTCGATAGTCACAGAGTAGAGAAATTGACAGATATGTTTTAATAAATGCTTTAAGTCATTAATCAATTTATCTAAAATCTTTAATATTTCAAAAATAGATAGTGTGATTTATATTGTCAAGGGGTAGATGGGATGTTGATGAGTATTGGTGTAAAGGTATGAGAAGGATCAGATGCTTTTTGAAGCTTTCTACTACAAAAATCAAGTTGGTAAAAACTGCAACAACTGGTGAAAGAAATAATCACAAAAGTCGAGTGATTTTCCACCAGTTGTTGTAACTTTTATCCACTTGATAATGATATAAACAACAACGTCCTAATAAAAGCAACAACAACAACAATTACTGTAATGAATGAACACATTTAGGAAATGACTGAGGTCATTAGATACATTAATTGCTAATTAGATAAGTCTTCACAGAGGATAATTAACCTCGACTAAAAGATGCCAAAAACCGCCAGATAAGATGACCAGTGTATGAAGTTTTCATTAAGAGCCAAAATCTCTCTTTATTGAACTACAATTTCGACCTTTGTGGTTTGAAGTCCAGTGTTATAATGATGCTATTTTTTGCTATGTGGGAAAATGATGGATTTTGTTGAGTTTTGTGAAAAATTTAGGAGGATTTCAGATTAACGTTTAGCAAAACACACACACACACTATCTATTTATCCATCTATCTATCTATCTATCTATCTATCTATCTATCTAGATAGATAGATAGATAGATAGTTATAGAAATCAAGAGTATTTATTGTGCCTCACACACCAGAGATCCTTTATAATGCTATAGCTTTATTTAATGACACATCTGACGACATTAAACACTAAAAGAACTACAGGAAGATAGAAAGAAGAGCAAAGGAAAATTACTGAAATTATTCTTCTTTCTCTCTCTCTCTCTCTCTCTCTCTCTCTCTCTCTCTCTCTCTCTCTCTCTTGGTAAAGGCAATGAAATAATTAACTTAAAAAGTCCGGATACTCACTAAAGGACTCAAGGACTTTTCAATGGACTTTTTAGTATAGGAAATTGTTTGGTTTCGATTATATGCCAAAAGGACATGAGAGAGAGAGAGAGAGAGAGAGAGAGAGAGAGAGAGAGAGAGAGAGAGAGAGAGAGAGACCAGGTATGCCATGATCAGCAAACCTTTACTAGCCAGGGTCACCCATACTAGGTTGGTTAGCTGTTAGCAATCATACTTAAATCTCCCACCATCACCAATCTGCTGTAGCCATTATGGTGATAAAACGGGTAAACGACAGATATGAATAAGGACATTTCTGAGGCCTTTGTCCTGCAGTGGACTAGAAATGGTGGCATTTTTTATTGTATATATATATATATATATATATATATATATATATATATATATATATATATATATATATATACACTGATTTTCTTAACTATTGGATGTTTAAGGAGGCTATATGCCAACACCAGCTACCAACTCTTAACAGTCACCCTCCCAAACACCGACTTGACCCAACGCTGTCCAACTCCTCTGACTGGATGATCGAGAGAAGAGTTTTGTGTTAGTCATTATTATTCATAACAAAATCTCATCGATTTTATCAATCAATAAAATGTTTGTTTACTTCAGGATGCCATGGCAACGATGACGTCATCATCAGAGACGAATTTAGAATCCTAAGGATTTAATCTCTCTCTCTCTCTCTCTCTCTCTCTCTCTCTCTCTCTCTCTCTCTCTACTGGTAAAAGTTACATGATTTTAATGGTAAATGTTGATCAAATCAATATATATTAGTGCAAGGGCAAGGAGAGAGAGAGAGAGAGAGAGAGAGAGAGAGAGAGAGAGAGAGAGAGAGAGAGAGAGAGAGATGAATAGTGGGTACTAAGAAAGAGAATAAAAATGCTTACAGTTTTCCACGCCCAGTTTAACCTTCTGTCTCTCTAAATAGGCCAATTCAAAGGAGGATAAGCTGCCAAACGTACGATAATCTTTGGAGGGATTTTAAACGTTCTAAGGTTATAATGGCTTCTTTTGTCCAATCTCTCTCGGGTGTCTTTTGTGTGTCCCGTTGAAAGGGAAAGTCTTGTTAGAAGAGGATAAAAGGGAGGAAGAGAAGCTTTCTATGGGTGTCCAAGAGGATAAAACTGCTTACAGTAGTCCACGGCTCTGCCTCTGAGCTGAAAGGAATCGCTTCCACCTTTGAGGCTAGCCGCTAGTGGTAACTCATCCAAGGTGTAGCTGCCAAACGTATGATAATCCAGAAAAGGATGTTAAAAACATTGTTAAATGAAATCCTTATGACCATAATCCCTTGAGTGAAGGATTTCTTGTGTGTCCTTTTGAAAGAGGAAGTTTGTTTTCTTTCTCGGTTAAGGAGATCGTTTGCAGGAGTTTTTGTTTACAGACGAAAACAAAAAAAGATATTTTCGATGTGTTCAAGAGTTATCGTTCATCTGGCATCACCACATTTGTTTACATTTCTCGAAACCCTCGTTTGTCCAGAGGAGATATCGTACCTTTTAGATCAAGAGTTATTGTATTTCTGTAGCTAAACAGATATGAATCTCACATAATACACACCTATACATATGAATTATGAATACTTATGTACATATATGTAACCAAATGTATTCTCTTAACTTCCCAACTTCAGCCGAGAAACTTCAAGAAAAGAAGTTTTTTTTTCCAAAACTTCAGAATAGTGAAGCATCAGAGACACGTCTTATATAGTCTGTATTAAGAAGAATGTGATTATAATGAAGAATAGATTAATAATGTATAACTTCCTCTGTTTTTTCGAGTTCATGAATAATAATGAAGAAAATATTATTTCTGAGAGAGAGAGAGAGAGAGAGAGAGAGAGAGAGAGAGAGAGAGAGCGAGAGAGAGAGAGAGAGAGAGAGAGAGAGAGAGAGAGAGAGAGAGAG
>NC_090767.1:50415214-50430214 GCF_036898095.1 Palaemon carinicauda | reverse complement strand
GGTTTCCGACGTTGCCGCTTTGCGTCAATTTCATTCATTAAATCTCACTTAAGGTGAAAAAAACAGTGTAGATTTGGCATACACTTTGCCACATCTCTCTTTGTCTCGGGTCAGGAAGGTTAAGTAGCTTATCACTTTGGTTCAGATACCCAAGCGTGACGGTTTAAGATGGAAGGCTCCCCACGACAGCAATTAAGTGCTCAGACGTGAGAAGTCATATTCAATGTCCACGAGTACTTCAAAAGGGAGAAAGAAGACAAAACTGTTATGCATGGCTTTGACAAGGCAGTATAACGTACAATGGATGGAGCTAAGCAGTGCAGAAATACGATATATCTCATTTGTAAGGAAGGAAAAGACAGCTTAGAAGAAAATGAAGTTCGCGTTTTTAACGTAAAGAAAAGGAAAAGACCACCAACTGTAACCAACATCGATGGATTTGATCAGTGCGTTTTACGAAGGACAGTTCTCGGTTATTATATCAGAAAGGAAATTCCAACACTGGATAGCATTCTACTTGAAGTCAAAGAAACTATTGGATTTAGTCGATGCAGAGAATCTTTACGTAAGATACTTAAAGAAATTTAAATACGTAAGAGTTAACGGGCGGAAATTTCTACTGGAGAGAAGTGATATTGCAAGTGCCAGGACCAAGTTCCTACGTGAAATGAAAAATATTAGGGGTACAGGAAAAAAGTCTGTTATATTTCTGGATGAAACCTGGATTAATCAGAATTTTACAGTCACCAAGTGTTGGATGGATGAAAGTTCGACAGGAGCAACTGGAATAAACCCACCAAGCGGGAAAGGGAGTAGAATTATCATTTTGCATGATGGATCTGAGCAAGGATTCGTGCCAAATGCACAGTTGGTATTCCAAGCAAAGAACGACGGTGACTATCACCACCAAATGAATCACATTGCATTTGAAAAATGGTTTCGAGAGCAGCTCATACCCAATATACCACAACAGTCCGTCATAATTATGGACAACGCATCATACCATTCAGTGCAAAGTGACATACCTCCTACCATGGCAAGCACAAAGGGAGCGATCCAAGACTGGTTAAGAAATAAATGTGAAAATCCCCCAGAATATCTGACGAAGTATGAATTGCTTGAAATGGTGAAAGCAGTGAAACATGGAAATGCTCCAAAATATGTCATCGACAAAATAGCTTTAGAAAAAGGTCACAGGGTCGTAAGGCTGCCACCTTATCACTGCCATTATAGTGCAATTGAACTCATTTGGGCGCAGGTTAAAGACTATTTAGCTAAAAGGAATACATTTAAAATGGCAGATCTAACATCTTTGCTGCAAGTGGCACTGTCATGCGTGACAGCAGAAAATTGGAAAAATGCCGTAAATCATGTTGAAGACATCATTATAAACGACACAGAGAATGATGTTGCTGTGAATCAGTTTGTTGATTCATTTGTTATAGAAGTAACTTCATCTGATGAAGAATAGTACAGAACACATTAATGCTGAAAACCACTGGAGGATTATCTTGATTTAATTTAATGAAAACCTTCTTTTTTATTTTGTTGTTTACTTTTATCCTATGACGGTAAAGAACACATATTTTTGTAAACAATTTATTTTATGGGAAAAATCTTTATCGATTTCACTGCATACATTTGTTTTACTCCTTGTTTCTATGTTAGAGGTTTCATCCTCATATGAGAATTTACTTCCTGTTAACCAAGACAATTTAATTTTTACACTAAAATAGTGCCTTATCTTAAAGAAAATGTCTATTAATTTCATCGTTTCATTATCCTAGAGTCCAAGAAATTGTTTTAATGGAGAAAAGTATTATTTTATGAAATATTTGATGTTTGGTACAATCATCAATTCTACAACAAATATGGAGAGAGAGAGAGAGAGAGAGAGAGAGAGAGAGAGAGAGAGAGAGAGAGAGAGAGAGAGAGAGAATGACGATGCCAGGTTACAGATATCTTCAAAAACCTGACTACACATTTGATAATGTTCAAATATAAACTGATTCAATCAGAATTCAAATTATATAAAGAATAAAAGTTAAAGCTTTATGAGCAATAAAGCTCGAAAACATTTAGTATATTAAGATTCCAGTATTGTACTGAACTAGATTGATCGTAGGATACAAAACGTAAAATTTTTATTTTCATCTGAGATGGATCTCTTCAAAGTTGTAGAAATACTGTGATATGTATTAAAGAATATTTACTTGTCTCCCGTACTTTATATGGTGCTCGAACTCTCCCTAAAAAAAAAAAAAAAATACATGAATGTTTTTAAAATAAACAAAGCAATCAACTTTATGAGCTGTTTTCGAAACACAAGGTCAACTTAATCCACAACAACCATTCAGCCTTTGTGTGACTAGAAAGATTCAGATTATGGAATTAAAAAGGAAATTTTACGACCGTATTAAAGGACCCGGAATGGAAGGATGCTGGGATTGGCTTGAGTCAGATTAAAAGTCTTGAAAATGTTTGGCATCGCCACAAACCTACTCGATGTTTCATGATTATAGTACTAGTTCTAGTAGTAGTGCTAAAACTAGTACTGGTACTGGTACTAGTACTGGTACTACTACTGGAAATGGATTTGGTACTGATACCATATCGGTAACAGTACCAGTACCAGTGCTAGTACTAGTACTGTTACATTTATACAGTACCAGTACCAGTAGTAGTACTAGTACTAGTTCTGGTACTGATACCAGTACCATCATAAGTATCAGTACCAGCACTAGTACTATTATTGGTACTGATAATGATACCAGTACTGGTCGTGGTCCAGTACTAGCACCATTACCTGTACTAGTGCTGGTACTCGTACTGGTACTGGTACCAGTACCAGAAAAGGAACCAATACTAGTACATACCAGTACTAGTACTAGTACTCTGGTATTGATACCATTAACAGTAACAATACCAGTACCGGTACCAATATTATAAGTAGTACTTTTGCCTTTACTGTATCAGTACTAGAAATAATACTAGTACTAGTACTGGTACGGGTAATAGTATTGGTACTGGTATTAGTACTGGGACTAGTAATGATACTAATAATAGTACTAGTACTATTAATAGAACTGGTACTAGTACTGAAACCATTACTAGTACCAGTACCAGTACTACTGCTAGTGCTAGTACTAGTACCAATACTAGCACTAGTACTAGTACTAGTGTTAGTACTGGTACTAGTACTTGTACCAGTGTCAATACCAATACTAATACTATTACTAGAACTTGTACTATTACTAATACTAGTTCTGGTACAGATACTGGTACTGGTACTGTGTACTGGTACTGTATTACACCGGTGCTGATACCAATAGTAGGGCCAGTATCAGTACTAGTACTAGTACCAGTAATAGGACTAGTACTAGTACTAGTACTGGTACTGGTTTTGGCACTAGTAAAGGTATCTGTTGTAGTACCAGTACCAGTAAAACTACTAGTACTATAACTAGTACTAGTACCAGTGACGGATACTAGTATCAGTACCAGTACCGGAACCAGTAACAGTACTACAAGTTCTTGTACCAAGACGAGTACCAGTACTAAAAGTACCAGTACTATTACTAGTAAAAGTACCAGTACCAGTACTAGTACTGTTACTGGAACTGGCACTAGTACATGTACGTGCCACGACTCAAATCATCCTGTAGATATTTCCTTCCCCTGAGGATCTCCGAAGGACCGTATTCCCTCGGAAGCTCGTATTACAAGTCCCAGTTCCTCCTGCTCCTCTTCCAGTTAGGATAGAGAGAATCAAGTCTCTTTCTCCTTCCAGGACTCAAATCCTCCAGTAGATATTTCCCTCCCCTGAGGATCTCCTCGGAAGGACCGTTTTCCCCTCGGAGGTTCGTATTACAGTTGGCCTCTGGGTAGAAGGTCTTTTTGCCAGACCTGCAGAGACCCAAGAAAGGGCTTCTTTTCCTTCCTTATTTTTCTTCTTTTTCTTTTTGGTTTAGTTCTGACACTTACAAGTTCAGTGAGGTCTTCTTTTACTGACTGGAGTTTTGTCATGAACATTTCTATTAAACAACGTACGTTATTTAGTCCTCTCCTCACAGACATCAACTGAACACCAGATGTAAGGAACGAAAAGTTAGTGGAGAGAGAGAGAGAGAGAGAGAGAGAGAGAGAGAGAGAGAGAGACCCCTTGAACCGCAGGTGTCGTCCTTAACTATTTGAAAAATTGGGTCTCTCTCTCTCTCTCTCTCTCTCTCTCTCTCTCTCTCTCTCTCTCTCTCTCTCTCTCTCTCTCAACCAGGAAAATTCTTAATCTCTCAATTCAAGTTGATGCAAGACCTTATAGTCTTTGACCCTGTCCCATTGGGGTCTTTCTTTACCTGGACGGCATTCCCTCATTATTTACCTGGGCCAGGGACAGAGATATTCCCTCTTTAACTTTTATAACATATTTGCTTTTATGGTTTTAATTTAATATTCCTTTAGTCTTTATTTATACTAAACAATATCGGCGTCAATGACCTTAGATGTCAGGATGCCAGAGAACTTCAAATCATTCATTCATTAAGATTTATTATTTTTAAAAGGCTTTGTATAATTTAAGTTGCACAAAAATATAGATAGTATTTATGATAACCTACGAATTTTAGAAAGAAATATATATTTTAAAAGCGAAAACTTCTACATTAAGATAGAAGAGAAAGGGAATACAAGGAAAGTGTTTAACAAATTCATAAAAGGCTTCAAGGATTTTCCTTCATCCACTATTGACAACAGAACTGGTCCTTTTGTTGGCAATGCTGCAGTTGATATGTTGGCAGCTTCACCGTAAAGGAGATTAACAAAAAAGATAAACTAAAGAGGCAGTTTTTGTGTTTGTTTCTTCAATACCAAAGTTAAGGTTAACAGCAGATTCGAATGATAGACATATGGCAACGTCTTGTCAGGCTGTCAGTGAGGACCCGGATGCTTTGCAATGGGAATGATGTTCCATTCTTGCACGAGGTCATTTCAAAGCTCTTCAAGAGACGTGTCCTTTGCTAAACTACCGGATATGGCAACCTGCAACATGTTCCACACATGTTCAATAGGGTCTAGGTCTGGCAAAGAGGAAGTCATTCCATCTAGACAATTGTCTCCTAATCTAGGAAGGGATTCAACACCCTACCATGATTGGGTATAAGCGTTATCATCCATTAAAATGAAGCTAAAACCAACAGGACCAGAGTAAGATCTCTCCTACACACCTAAGATGTCATCCCTATATAGAACGCCCTTCATGCTGCCTCTTATGACATGCAGATCCTATCTTCCATTTCTGCTGATCCTTCCCTTATAATTGATCCTCCACCATAACAGTTTACTGATGTTGGCATCGTTAAACCATCCATGTCCTGTGTGCCACACCCTTTGCCTCCTGTCTGTGAAGTCCAGACAATATCTGCACTCATCAGTGAAGAGTCCTGAAGTCCAATCGTTGTGTGTCCAAGTGAGATGATCAGTTGCCAAATTCAAACGTTCCAGCCTGTGATATACAGACACAGGCAGTATGGAGATGATTATATATAGTCTGTTGCTGGATACACTCACAACTGAGACATTATTTGAAGAATGTGAATTAGCTGTTTCATTGAAGGCTCTACAGCCACAGACAGACTCTAGTATCACAGCTGCTCTCAGCTCTAAAATCATTCCTCTTTCCAATTACTTCTAATTTTCTATACTTGAGGAAATTTGTCGAATGAAATTCAACTTTATATGATTAGAATTTGCGGTAAACACCCAGTTGATGTCTAGAATATTTTCTTCTCAACATATTATGTTGTTGGTACCACTAATAGAGAGAGAGAAAGAGAGAGAGAGAGAGAGAGAGAGAGAGAGAGAGAGAGAGAGAGAGAGAGAGAGATAATGTGTACTTTTTTCTTTTCTCTTCCAAAGATAATAATAATTCTTATAATTATCTTCCCTTCAATTACGACGATACCCGAGAATAAGAATAGAAGGGCGAATAAGGGGAAGATACGAAAGGAGAGGAAAGAAATAATTTGATAAAGGAAGAGAGAGGGATAAGAGACAATGAAAGGTGAGTGGAAATATGTAAAATAGGTTAATGGAAACTAAGTGATGAATTTGGTAATATTTAATAATAATAATAATAATGATAATAATAATAATAATAATAATAATAATAATAATTGATTAATATATTTATCCTTTAATTTCTGTATTGAATTCTCTACACAAGCCTCATCAACAGTGTGTCAGAAAACCCCAGAAATACTGCACCAGACTATGATTTTATATATATATATATATATATATATATATTATATATATATATACTATGGATATATATATATTATATATATATACTTTGAATATATATATATATATATATATATTTATAATAAATATATATATATACATATATATATATATATATATATGTATATATATATATATATATCCCATCAATACATCTATCTATCTAAATGTATATATATATATATATATATATATATATTTATATATATATAAATACATTTAGATAGATGTATTGATGAGAGAGAGAGAGAGAGAGAGAGAGAGAGAGAGAGAGAGAAGGAAGTTCGAGACTCGGTTGTAATCAACTGCTGATGCGATGCGATCTTTGACTCGGACTCATTTCGGACTTGAGGGAAAAATTACTTGCAAATAATGGCGGTTTTTTTTATCAAATTCAAAATAATCCTATAGTAAAATTCAAAGTAATTCGCTCATTAAATTCATTAAGAAATTAATTATATATTAAAAAGCATCCTATAATCTCTATGAAAATGAAATGGTATTTGCACACGGAGATGAAAATAACAATGTCGTTATTTGCACCTGATAGTTAGGATACGAGTTACGGAATGTTATTAGTCAAAATTGCCTTGTTAATTACTCTCCCTCTCTCTCTCTCTCTCTCTCTCTCTCTCTCTCTCTTGATAACGTCCCAGTTTGGCCTTCTGCTGGATTGATGTTCGAGATTTGACGTTCTAAAATTATAGGTTTATGTTAACATTAAAGATATATTAATTATTATTTATACAAATGATAATTGTAGGTCGATAACTTAGCTTTAACAAATTACGTAAATGAAAAAATATATATATTTGATTTCTCGGTTTCTCTGGAAGAAGAAGAGAGAGAAGAGAAGAGATTTATGAAGAGATCTATGAAGGAAATACTAATTAATCTTAGAAGTAGTGTGTATGAGCGTGTATTTCATACACCCTCATACATTCTAATGCTATTGTATTTTATATCTCCTGCTCTCTCCCGCACCAATAATAGAAAAACCTGTATAAGCTTACCATCGCATGTTTTATATTGTTTGAAATTTTATGACATTGTTGCCCTCAACCATTTGTATATGAACTCGTTATCTTCTAAAATAAAGTCTCTTACATTCACCTCGCTTTTCTCTTTGGTCGCTGCAACCTCACCATCCTTGTGAGCTAAGGATGGGAGGATTTGGGGGAGCCTATAGGTGTATCTGCTGAGCCATTAGCAGCCATTGCCTGGCCCTACTTGGTCCTAGCTTGGACGGAGAGGGGGCTTGGGAGCTGATCATATGTACATATGGTCAGTCTCTAGGGCATTGTCCTGCTTGATAAGGCAATGTCAATGTCCCTCGCCTTGGTCATTCATGAGTGGCCTTTAAACAATGCTTCTTCGTGTTCTGCCTGTTATTCTGTCCTGTTCCTAAAGCTACAGTGTGTTACATTCTGTTGTTCCTCTACTTTGCAATCCTGCTTAGTATTCAGAAGGCAAGAGAAGAGAGAGAGAGAGAGAGAGAGAGAGAGAGAGAGAGAGAGAGAGATTTTGTCTTGCATGAAAATCATAGCGATGTTTT
Organism: Palaemon carinicauda; assembly: GCF_036898095.1. Lineage (NCBI taxonomy): Eukaryota > Metazoa > Arthropoda > Malacostraca > Decapoda > Palaemonidae > Palaemon > Palaemon carinicauda. The sequence goes on along the minus strand of NC_090767.1, from coordinate 50,422,362 downwards.
TCATGTTCTTCGATTCTGCACTGTAAACAGAATTCATGTTTTCTCTTTATTGTATTTTTTTTCGTATATTATCCTGTTCATTACTGCATAATGTACAGAGTATCTCTCTCTCTCTCTCTCTCTCTCTCTCTCTCTCTCTCTCTCTCTCTCTCGCTCTATATATAATATATATATATATATATATACACCTAAATATCAAAATAGTGAGGATAGGTGTATTCCAAATTCGTCGATATTTCAAAACTACGTTAATTTAGTCGGCTTTTTTTTTATTTGCAATGGCAAAAGCACAAAACAAGTACATTATAATGTTTTCTCTGAAAATGTTTATGTACTTTTATCCTATCCGTTCCCTGCTTATGTTCTGATTTATGGAAACTTTGTACAACTCACTGTGAATTAATCATTATTTTGATATAATTTGCATTTTCATTACTGTCGGTGTAGTCATAACTTTTTATCTTCCGAAGTGATGGGTAGACCCTGTGAATAACGATAAATTCAGAACAAAATGGCTTATCCTCTTATAACACGACTATTACATCAGCGACAAAGGGCTTCAAATGACATAACTAGTGTTGCACTGAGAGAGAGCATGACTGCTGGAACCTCCATACACACGTGCTAACTGACCGTCAGTTCTAGAGAACGGACGGCTAGATTTGACCGTCAGTTCTAGAGAACGAACGGCTAGATTTGACCGTCAGTTCTAGAGAACGGACGGCTATATTTGACCGTCAGTTCTAGAGAACGGACGGCTAGATTTAACCGTCAGTGTTAGAGAATGGACGGCTAGATTTTTGACATTGGCTTCAGCTCGTCCGATGGCCTTTCCGGCGTGCCTTCAGTTCACAATACCTCCATACACACTCAATCTGGCCTGAACAAACCGGTTAAAACTGGTTTCATCAGTCGGCCTGTAAGTGTCTGGCGGCCTTAAGTGTTAAGTAATAAAGTAGGTCTTAGTCTTTAAGTAGTCAAAAGGCAAGTTCGTAATGAGATAGTTTTGAACACAAAATTGAAATTTGAGAGAATGTAATGTCATCATTTTTTTAGACTGTTCCTGAAATAACAGAAGATACAGATTAGTCTATATATGTATATTTATATATATATATATATATATATATATATATATTTTTATATATATATATATATATATATATAAAGTATAAAATATTCATAACAGAAAAACATTTTAATATTCCGACGATCTCTGAAAATCCTATAAAGGGACGTGAGTTGAATGTGATGGAGAGAGAGAGAGAGAGAGAGAGAGAGAGAGAGAGAGAGAGATTACGGCGATGGGCCACTCCTGTGAAAAGTGGCTTTGGATATAACTCCTCCTCTTTCTCCTTTCACTAGTTTTAGCGAGTATGTTTTTAAAGTATAACTCATTCTCTCTCTCTCTCTCTCTCTCTCTCTCTCTCTCTATTATCCCCAAGCACCAGACCACAAAGGTTTGTGGCAAGTTTCCTTGACCTCATCTTACCAACATCTTTCGACACTAAACAAAACTTCCCTTATCCAAAACTGTAAATACTAGTCAGGATTAGTCAGGACTAGGTTGGTTTGCCATGAGCTATTAAACGATATCTCCCACCATCACCAATCTGCACTGGGAAGTGTGGTTATGCAAATTAGCCAAACCTCAGACATGTCCAAGACAAGTCTTAATCATTTGTCCTGCTCTGGTGATGGAATCATTTAATATCTGGTATTTTAACGTCAGTAATGATTCATGTATAGTTTAGATAGCTCTCTCTCTCTCTCTCTCTCTCTCTCTCTCTCTCTCTCTCACACACAACAGGGGCTTTCAATTGGAGCATCTGGAATTAAATTGTTTACAGTAGGGCGTTTGCAAGTAGTTACTTTTAAAGTGTTAACTTACAAAATAACTGCTTCTATTGGTATAATTTCTATTAGAGAGAGAGAGAGAGAGAGAGAGAGAGAGAGAGAGAGAGAGAGATGCTCTCGTCCACAGAGAGATAGATAAACTGACCTGACCTTAATATAAGCGTCCATTAGAGAAAGCCATTGGTCTTGTCTCTGAGTCATCTGTCTCCCTCAGGGAAGTTTGTTACTCTTATCATCATCATTGCTATTGTTGTTGTTGTTGTTGAAGAGAGAGAGAGAGAGAGTGATGAATCTCCTTGTCATCTAAAGTGGAAGTTTCCATAGAGAAGAGAAAACATAAAATCTTTGTCATGTGAGACTTCCAACACTTTTTCAACTTTTAAAAGTAATTCCAAAAAGTGACACAAGACTTAAGAAGTCTCTCTCTCCAACAGCATCTCTCCATGGCTGCTGCCTCCCTCAGATGACCACCGACCAGGAACTCATTGTGGTGAGGATTTTGGAGGAAGTTTTCATCTTTCCTCTTGGAAGTCTTCCTCTCTCTTGGAAGGAAGTCTCTCTACATTGAAGCCCCTAACAGAGCCCAGATATCTTCATGCTCTTTCACCTAGAGTTCATGAACAGTTCCTTGAAACCCCAACAAAGGGAGCGTCATTCCAACTCGTCTTTTGCAGATGAAAAATATCTCTGGAGATTCTTCTTAAACAAAAAATGACAAAAACAGTTTAAAAATAAAGACACAAATAATATTCAAGGGAAGAGTCATTTTGTTTGTTCGTCCGTTTGTTGTGTGTGTCTGGGATTGATAATTCAGGTGTTGGATCTAGACATGTCATCCAGGGGACAAGGGAAGGATGCTGTGGAGAGAGAGAGAGAGAGAGAGAGAGAGAGAGAGAGAGAGAGAGAGAGACCCTTCTGTCGTTTTCATTCATAAATTGACACCCTGAGAGAGACAGAGACGACAGACGGACATCTCAATAGGTTCCCGACATATTCTGTTCCAAGATAAATATTACTTTTTAAGGAACATATTTCCTTCATCATACAATATCATATCTATCTATCTATCTATCTATCTATCTATATAATATATATATATATATATAATCTATGTATATAATACACACAAACACACACACACATATATATCTATATATATATATATATATATATACACTCTATATACAGTGTATATATATATATATATATATATACAGTATATATATGTATATATACAGTATATATATATTTATATATATATATACACACAACAAATGTAGCCGTTTCCAGTCCACTGCTGGACAAAGGCCTCAGTTTACGTTCGTATGTCTGAGGTTTGGCAAGTTTTCATCACCTCACTGGCCAGTGCAGATTTGTGGTGGTGGGAGACTTTAATCTGATAGCTCGCAACAAACCAACCTAGTATGGGTGGCCCTGACTAGTACAGCTTATGTGCTGCCCTATCTAGTACAGCTTTGCAGATCATTGCGATACACAAACCCTTTCACCACGTTAAGATATCTCCATTTATATATATATATATATATATATATATATAAGTGCATGTGGACAGAGTCCCTGTTACCATCACTAGACTTTATATCAATAATATGTAACAAGACTTTAGACTTTAGACTCTGTCAAAGTTCTACCTAAGAAACTTTCTCCTCCAGATCCAGATGTCTGATCAAACATTCCCAATTCTTCTTCTGAGGGTCAAAGGTCACTCCTCCAGTCAGGTCAACTGAGCAGCCAAGCACACTTTCTCAGCCTCAATTCTTCATAAGGTTTAAATTCCATTTCTATCAATCAATCTCCTCTTGCAATGGCCGCATTCAGACAAGAGATTGCAAGAAGAGTTGCAGAGGATAGAAGAGGAGGAAGTGGAAATAGATAGAAAATAAAAAGATAATTACGAACATCCTTTGTTGACTAAACTGTCACATCACAATCATATAGATAATAATCAACAAACACATAAAACAAGTAATTTCTCTACAGACCTTTTCTCTCTCTCTCTCTCTCTCTCTCTCTCTCTCTCTCTCTCTCTTACTTGTGGCATGTAAAAGTTGGCCAATTATCTTCTGTTTGACCCGCCATTGTTGAAATTTCTTTCTTGTTCCTTTAATCATTCAAGTGTTTCCTTTACAATGGAACCTCGGTAATGTCATTCAGAGAGAGAGAGAGAGAGAGAGAGAGCAACATGTGGTTTTGTATCTGTTGTCTTCCGCATTATGAAAACAGAGACGGAACAGCAAACATAACACTTCACAAAGCATCTTAACAGTGCTGCCAACATAACTGAAGCATTGCCAACAAGCTTACCAGTAGATGGTGTCAGCTTTAAAGCATTGCCAACAAAAGGACAAGTTGAGACAAAAGGATCAGTTCTGTTGTCAAATAATCCTCAAACATTGATGAAGGAAAGTCCTTGAAGCCTTTATTATGAATCTGTTCTTGAATTTCTCTTTCACTTTTATGTTAAAGTAGAAGCTTTGGCTTTTGGAATAGGCCTATATAGGCCTATATGTATTTTCAATTAGAAAATACATATCAATATTTTTCTGTGCAAGTAAAATTCATCAAAATATTTACCAAATAATAAATTCTAACTGTTATTTTCATCTCTTCATAGGGTAAAATTATCTCCAAGAGTAACGATGTGTAAAGAATGCTCGCAAATGTTTGTGTGTTTTTGCCCAGGAAATATTCATGAAAGACTTTTGTTGTCCTCAACAAATATACACAAGAAGAAGAAGAAGAAGAAGAAGCTTCGATGTTTACATCAGAGACAAGAGGTGTGGGATTATGGGAACCGTTCTCTAAGAATAGGAATAAGAAAAGTGTTGAAATATCCTGAATAAAAGAACTAGGAGCTGAGATAGGATATCCATGTCGTGTTCTCAAAGAATAATAAGATAAAAAGAATATAAGCAGAGGCGTGAAGGAGGCAGAAATGCCACATAGATCTCTAGGGAAGAGTTAATGATATGTTGGAAAACGGTTACGGTAGACATTATTTTTGGCGCCAAAAGAAGATGAAGAATCGCTACCATATATAAACAGACCAATATGGAGAGAGAGAGAGAGAGAGAGAGAGAGAGAGAGAGAGAGAGAGAAAGATGGGTTGGTCTTTTCTTTTCTTCCTCTACAAAGACTACGGAAAAAGCCGCTGGATAATAACCAAAGTCTAATGTATCACGAATCGACTGCCCTTCTCAAACAGAGGGGTTTATCTTTGATACTTTTACCAGTAGAGTACTATTACCCATACCATGCATTAAAAGTTTTCTCTCTCTCTCTCTCTCTCTCTCTCTCTCTCTCTCTCTCACCAGCATATCTCACTTCACCAGCATCCGGGACCTTAAATATTCATGTCCTCAACAGACACACAGACAGACACAAGACCAGTACCTAAACCCGTTATTATTTTTGACCTCACTAATTTCAGTATTGGTTTTTAGTTGGTTTCGGAGATTTTTCATATGGATATCTATCTATCTATCTATATACATATACTGTATATATATATATATATATATATAAATATATATATATATATATATATACACGCATATATATATATATATATATAATATACACACATAATGATAATAATGATATAATTATAATACACATAATTAGCTGTAGTTTTAGTCACATTAGTGATATTAATATTTATGATAATATTATCTGTATTGTAAAGCATTACGAGTAATGTTGACACTGAATTTGCTGCACATATGAAAGATAATAATGACTTAGTCGGTATTATCCGTTTGCCGGTGATGATATTATTGGTTATTATGTCTGTTTTATCAGTAAGTGTTGTCATAGATGGAAATGAGAATGTAACAATTGGACAATTTATACAAAGAGAGAGAGAGAGAGAGAGAGAGAGAGAGAGAGAGAGAGGAAATTGACAGCCCACGTCCAGGACATGGCACCTACAAAGATAGATAAATAGATGGATATATTAGATAATTGGCCTAGATAACTGTCATTATATGAGCAGTGATGTTATAGGTAATGTGTTCTATGTAGGTAATGATAATGTCTGTATTATGCAGAGAGAGAGAGAGAGAGAGAGAGAGAGAGAGAGAGAGAGAGAGAGGGGGGGGGGGGAATGGCGTTTCAACTTGACTCAGAAAACTGACACTTTGACAGACAGCCAGACATACATCACAAGTATAGGATTACAGCATATTCCATGACAGGAAAAATTTGGGGTTTTGAATAATACAAAGTAAATCTAGCTATCTTTCATGTTATATATGTATATCTATCTATCTATTTATCATATCTATTTATCTATCTATATATCTATCTATAATATATATATATATATATATATGTATATATATATATATATATATATATCTGCTTAATGACGGAGGGGGAGAGAGAGAGACCACCCGGAGACTGATTAAACACAATGAAATCTTTGATTTTCGCCCGTCTCAATACTAGATCAACAAGAGTCGGTTTGAATGACTCACTGTCTTGTATCGACCATATTTGGGCTAATAATAATCTTGTTAGTAATAGTGGGATATTCTTAGCAGATATCACAGATCATTCCCCAATTTTTCTGTAGTCTTTTAATACTTGTATTAAACAACGTAGACAACAAAATAAAAATTCAATTCAGAGACATGAGCGAAGTGAATGACAGAAATTCAGGGAACTCCTGAGGGGGAAAGAATATGGTCAAGCCTCATTAGATCCTCACACGGCTGGGTGCGGCCTCTTTTACGGATGAAATAGACAGCTGTTTTCAATGAATGCTTTCTTTTAAAAACAAAATATGTAAGTGTTGAAAGATTGGTGAATAAGTGGCTCTCCAAAGGGCTACTTGAATCAATTAACATTAAACATAATTCATATCGAAGAATGAAATTGGGTGCTTATAGTGCCCAATGCTATAGTAACTATTGTAATATGTTGCTTACATTAATTCGCGTGGCAAAGAAAAAATATTTTGATAGTACTTTTGATCAACTCCGAAAGGATGCTAAAAAATCCTGGGATCTCACAAACTCGTCCCTTAGGCCTGGAAAGAAAAAGCGCACGTCGCTAAGAAAACTCATTGGTCGTAACGGCGAAACTATTACTGACAGCCAACAGATTACAAATGCTTTTAATCTTCATTTCTCTACAATCAGCATTACTCTCCGAGATGCCCTGCCTCAAAATAATCAGTTAGATTTTCATTCCTATTTGCCTCATTCAAATCAGCACTCTATTTATTTGACCCCATCTTCTCCACTTGAAGTAATCAACATTATAAA
>NC_090767.1:50400071-50410071 GCF_036898095.1 Palaemon carinicauda | reverse complement strand
AAAACATAAGTGATGTAATAATTTTACATCATTTTTCAACAGATGTATTGATGGGAGATATATATATATTATATATTATATATATATAATATATATATATATATATATATAATATATATATTATATATATAAATATATATATATATATATATATTTATTATATGTATATATATTATATATACTATATATATATACTAAATATATATATATATATATATATATATTATATATATATATATATATATATATATATATATATATATATATATATATTCATAGTATATATATATATATATATATATATATATATATATATATATATAATATAGTATATATATATATATATATATATATATATATATATATATATATATTCATAGTATATATATATATATATATATATATATATATATATATATATATATATATATATATATATATATATATATATATATTCCATAGTATATATATATATATATATATATATATATATATATATATATATATATATATATATATATATATATATATAATATATATATAAAATCATAGTCTGGTGCAGTATTTCTGGGGTCTCTTCTGACACACTGTTGATGAGGCTTGTGTAGAGAATTCAATAGAGAAATTAAAGGACGATTGAGTTACTTTAAAAGATAAATATATTAATCAATTATTATTATTATTATTATTATTATTATTATTATTATTATTATTATTATTATTATTAAATATTACCAAATTTTATCACTTAGTTTCCATTAACCTATTTTACATATTTCCACTCACCCTTCATTGTCTCTTATCCCTCTCTCTTCCTTTATCAAATTATTTCTTTCCTCTCCTTTCGTATCTTCCCCTTATTCGCCCTTCTATTTTTATTCGCGGATATCGTCGTAATTGAAGGGAAGATAATTATGAGAATTATTATTATCTTTGGAAGAGAAAAGAAAAAAGTACACATTATCTCTCTCTCTCTCTCTCTCCTCTCTCTCTCCTCTCTCTCTCTCTCTCTCTCTCTCTCTCTCTCTCTCTCTCTCTATTAGTGGTACCAACAACATAATATGTTGAGAAGAAAAAACTCTAGACATCAACTGGGTGTTTACAGCAAAATCTAATCATATAAAGTTGAATTTCATTCGACAAATTTCCTCAAGTATAGAAAATTAGAAGTAATTGGAAAGAGGAATGATTTTAGAGCTGAGAGCAGCTGTGATACTAGAGTCTGTCTGTGGCTGTAGAGCCTTCAATGAAACTGCTAATTCATATTCTTCAAATAATGCCTCGGTTGTGAGTGTATCTATCAACAGATGATATATAATCATCTCCATACTGCCTGTGTCTCCTCCAGGTGGGACTGTGATTAGATCCCACTGACAGTTTATCACAGGCTGGAACGTTGGAATTTGGCAACTGATCATCTCACTTGGACACACAACGATTGGACTTCAGGACTCTTCACTGATGAGTCCCAGATATTGTCTGGACTTCACAGACAGGAGGCAAAGGGTGTGGCACACTGGGACATGGATGGTTTAACGATAAAATAAGTAAACTGTTACGGGGGAGGATCAATTATAAGGGAAGGATCAACAGAAATGGAAGATAGGATCTGCATGTCATAAGAGGCAGCATGAAGGGCGTTCTATATAGGGATGACATCTTAGGTGTGTAGGAGAGATCTTACTCTGGTCCTGTTGGTTTTAGCTTCATTTTAATGGATGATAACGCTTATCCCCAATCATGGTAGGGTGTTGAATCCCTTCCTAGATTAGGAGACAATTGTCTAGTTGGAATGACTTCCTCTTTGCCAGACCTGGACCCCCATTGAACATGTGTGGAACATGTTGCAGGTTGCCATATCCGGTAGTGTAGCAAAGGACACGTCTCTTGAAGAGGTTTGAAATGACCTCGTGCAAGAATGGAACATCATTCCCATTGCAAAGCATCCGGTTCTCACTGACAGCATGACAAGACGTTGCCATATGTCTATCATTCAAATCTGCTGTTAACCTTAACTTTGGTATTGAAGAAACAAACACAAAAACTGCCTCTTTAGTTTATCTTTTTTGTTAATCTCCTTTACGGTGAAGCTGCCAACATATCAACTGCAGCATTGTCAACAAAAGGACCAGTTCTGTTGTCAATAGTGGATGAAGGAAAATCCTTGAAGCCTTTTATGAATTTGTTAAACACTTTCCTTGTATTCTCTTTCTCTCTTCTATCTTAATGTAGAAGTTTTCGCTTTTAAAATATATATTTCTTTCTAAAGTTCGTAGGTTATCATAAATACTATCTATATTTTTGTGCAACTTAAATTATACAAAGCCTTTTAAAAATAATAAATCTTAATGTATGAATGATTTGAAGTTCTCTGGCATCCTGACATCTAAGGTCATTGACGCCGATATTGTTTAGTATAATTAAAGACTAAAGGAATATTCAATTAAAACCATAAAAGCAAATATGTTATAAAAGTTAAAGAGGGAATATCTCTGTCCCTGGCCCAGGTAAATAATGAGGGAATGCCGTCCAGGTAAAGAAAGACCCCAATGGGACAGGGTCAAAGACTATAAGGTCTTGCATCAACTTGGATTGAGAGATTAAAGAATTTTCCTGGTTGAGAGAGAGAGAGAGAGAGGAGAGAGAGAGAGAGAGAGAGAGAGGAGAGAGAGAGAGAGAGAGAAAGTATGACACCCAATTTTTTCAAATAGTTAAGGACGACACCTGCGGTTCAAGGGGTCTCTCTCTCTCTCTCTCTCTCTCTCCTCTCTCTCTCTCTCTCTCTCTCTCTCTCTCTCTCTCTCTCCACTAACTTTTCGTTCCTTACATCTGCTGTTCAGTTGATGTCTGTGAGGAGAGGACTAAATAACGTACGTTGTTTAATAGAAATGTTCATGACAAAACTCCAGTCAGTAAAAGAAGACCTCACTGAACTTGTAAGTGTCAGAACTAAACCAAAAAGAAGAAGAAGAAAAATAAGGAAGGAAAAGAAGCCCTTTCTTGGGTCTCTGCAGGACTGGCAAAAAAACCTTCTACCCAGAGGCCAACTGTGATACGAACCTCCGAGGGGAAAACGGTCCTTCCGAGGAGATCCTCATGGGAGGGAAATATCTACTGGAGGATTTGAGTCCTGGAAGGAGAAAGGGACTCGATTCTCTCTATCCTAACTGGAAGAGGAGCAGGAGGAACTGGGACTTGTAATACGAACTTCCGAGGAAATACGGTCCTTCGGAGATCCTCAGGGGAAGGAAATATCTACAGGATGATTTGAGTCGTGGGACGTACATGTACTAGTGCCAGTTCCAGTAACAGTACTAGTACTGGTACTGGTACTTTTACTTGTAATAGTACTGGTACTGGTACTGGTAATGGTTTCAGTACTAGTACCAGTTCTATTAATAGTATTAGTACTATTATTAGTAACATTACTAGTCCCAGTACTAATACCAGTACCAATACTATTACCAGTACCAGTACTAGTACTAGTAGTATTTCTAGTACTGATAGAGTAAAGGCAAAAGTACTACTTATAATATTGGTACCGGTACTGGTATTGTTAATGTTAATGGTATCATTACCAGAGTACTAGTACTAGTACTGGTATGTACTAGTATTGGTACCTTTTCTGGTACTGGTACCAGTACCAGTACGAGTACCAGCACTAGTACAGGTAATGGTGCTAGTACTGGACCACGACCAGTACTGGTATCATTATCAGTACCAATAATAGTACTAGTGTTGGTACTGATACTTATGATGGTACTGGTATCAGTACCAGAACTAGTACTAGTACTACTACTGGTACTGGTACTGTATAAATGTAACAGTACTAGTACTAGCACTGGTACTGGTACTGTTACCGATATGGTATCAGTACCAAATCCAGTTCCAGTAGTAGTACCAGTACTAGTACCAGTACCAGTACTAGTTTTAGCACTACTACTAGAACTAGTACTATAATCATGAAACATCGAGTAGGTTTGTGGCGATGCCAAACATTCTCAAGACTTTTAATCTGACTCAAGCCAATCCCAGCATCCTTCCATTCCGGGTCCTTTAATACGGTCGTAAAATTTCCTTTTTAATTCCATAATCTGAATCTTTCCAGTCACACAAAGGCTGAATGGTTGTTGTGGATTAAGTTGACCTTTTGTTTCGAAAACAGCTCATAAAGTTGATTGCTTTGTTTATTTTAAAAACATTCATGTAATTTTTTTTTTTTTTTTTTTTAGGGAGAGTTCGAGCACCATATAAAGTACGGGAGACAAGTAAATATTCTTTAATACATATCACAGTATTTCTACAACTTTGAAGAGATCCATCTCAGATGAAAATAAAAATTTTACGTTTTGTACCCTACGATCAATCTAGTTCAGTACAATACTGGAATCTTAATGTACTAAATGTTTTCGAGCTTTATTGCTCATAAAGCTTTAACTTTTATTCTTTATATAATTTGAATTCTGATTGAATCAGTTTATATTTGAACATTATCAAATGTGTAGTCAGGTTTTTGAAGATATTTGTAACCTGGCATCGTCATTCTCTCTCTCTCTCTCTCTCTCTCTCTCTCTCTCTCTCTCTCTCTCTCTCTCTCTCTCTCTCTCTCTCTCTCTCTCTCCATATTTGTTGTAGAATTGATGATTGTACCAAACATCAAATATTTCATAAAATAATACTTTTCTCCATTAAAACAATTTCTTGGACTCTAGGATAATGAAACGATGAAATTAATAGACATTTTCTTTAAGATAAGGCACTATTTTAGTTTAAAAATTAAATTGTCTTGGTTAACAGGAAGTAAATTCTCATATGAGGATGAAACCTCTAACATAGAAACAAGGAGTAAAACAAATGTATGCAGTGAAATCGATAAAGATTTTTCCCATAAAATAAATTGTTTACAAAAATATGTGTTGTTTACCATCATAGGATAAAAGTAAACAACAAAATAAAACAGAAGGTTTTCATTAAATTAAATCAAGATAATCCTCCAGTGTTTTTCAGCATTAATGTGTTCTGTACCATTCTTCATCAGATGAAGTTACTTCTATAACAAATGAATCAACAAACTGATTCACAGCAACATCATTCTCTGTGTCGTTTATAATGATGTCTTCAACATGATTTACGGCATTTTTCCAATTTTCTGCTGTCACGCATGACAGTGCCACTTGCAGCAAAGATGTTAGATCTGCCATTTTAAATGTATTCCTTTTGGCTACATAGTCTTTAACCTGCGCCCAAATGAGTTCAATTGCACTATAATGGCAGTGATAAGGTGGCAGCCTTACGACCCTGTGACCTTTTTCCAAAGCTATTTTGTCGATGACATATTTTGGAGCATTTCCATGTTTCACTGCTTTCACCATTTCAAGCAATTCATACTTCGTCAGATATTCTGGGGGATTTTCACCTTTATTTCTTAACCAGTCTTGGATCGCTCCCTTTGTGCTTGCCATGGTAGGAGGTTTGTCACTTTGCACTGAATGGTATGATGCGTTGTCCATAATTATGACGGACTGTTGTGGTATATTGGGTATGAGCTGCTCTCGAAACCATTTTTCAAATGCAATGTGATTCATTTGGTGGTGATAGTCACCGTCGTTCTTTGCTTGGAATACCAACTGTGCATTTGGCACGAATCCTTGCTCAGATCCATCATGCAAAATGATAATTCTACTCCCTTTCCCGCTTGGTGGGTTTATTCCAGTTGCTCCTGTCGAACTTTCATCCATCCAACACTTGGTGACTGTATAATTCTGATTAATCCAGGTTTCATCCAGAAATATAAAAGACTTTTTTTCCTGTACCCCTAATATTTTTCATTTCACGTAGGAACTTGGTCCTGGCACTTGCAATATCACTTCTCTCCAGTAGAAATTTCCGCCCGTTAACTCTTACGTATTTAAATCCAATTTCTTTAAGTATCTTACGTAAAGATTCTCTGCATCGACTAAATCCAATAGTTTCTTTGACTTCAAGTAGAATGCTATCCAGTGTTGGAATTTCCTTTCTGATATAATAACCGAGAACTGTCCTTCGTAAAACGCACTGATCAAATCCATCGATGTTGGTTACAGTTGGTGGTCTTTTCCTTTTCTTTACGTTAAAAACGCGAGCTTCATTTTTTTCTAAGCTGTCTTTTCCTTCCTTACAAATGCGATATATCGTATTTCTGCAGTGCTTAGTTGCATCCATTGTACGTTGTACTGCCTTGTCAAAGCCATGCATAACAGTTTTGTCTTCTTTCTCCCTTTTGAAGTACTCGTGGACATTGAATATGACTTCTCACGTCTGAGCACTTAATTGCTGTCGTGGGGAGCCTTCCATCTTAAACCAAAGTGATAAGCTACTTAACCTTCCTGACCCGAGACAAAGAGAGATGTGGCAAAGTGTATGCCAAATCTACACTGTTTTTTTCACCTTAAGCGAGATTTAATGAATGAAATTGAGGCAAAGCAGCAACGTCGGAAACCTACTCTATGTTTCATGACATTCTGGACAGACTTTAGAAGAGCGACTCACCTGAAAGGAAAGAAAATATTTGTATCAAAATAACATTACAGGAATAAAACGACTTAATTCAGTTATGTCAGATTAGATTAGGTCAGGTCAGGTCAGGTATGATAAAACAAATCCCAGTATAGAAGACTTACAAAGATATAAAGCCCTTATTACAGATGTTGCAAAGTATGAACAGTTGTGCAACTAATGTCCCTTTCTGTGCACCAGATGGAAATGATCAGTTGGTGTTCAGAGGTTGTGTCCAAAAGAGGATCTGAAACAGAACACAGCATCATCTTAGAAAGAGTAGAAAGTGTTCCTTGATAGGTTTCTCGTATAAGGTAGAGTGTAATACACCATCTTGGAAGGTTCCTTGTAAGGTATAGAGTGTAATACACCCCTTGGAAGGTTCATTGTAGGGTGGAGAGTGTAATACACCCCTTGAAAGATTCCTTGTAGGGTGTACATTTTCATCCTTGAGAACTTTCAAATACTTCATTTTATTCATACCTCATCTTCCACGTGCAAGAGAAGCGGTTCACATCTGCATGGACTGGTCTGGTCAAAGAGCTGCTCTCTCTCTCTCTCTCTCTCTCTCTCTCTCTCTCTCTCTCTCTCTCTCTCTCTCTCTCTCTCTCTCTCTCTATCATACATCATATTCAACCCACGTTCCTTGAGCTTAACGTGTATTACAGGATTTTCAGAGATCGTCAGAATATCTAACTTTTAAAAAGCTATTCTGTTAAACGTATATATATATATATATATATATATATATATATATATATATATATATATATATATATATATATATATATATATATATATATATATATATATATTTATATATTAATACATTTAATTATATGTCCCAAATAGGTTTACTTTGCCTATATTTGTCAGCTATTTATTATAGAAATAAATGTGTGTATATATATATATATATATATATATATATATATATATATATATATATATATATATATTATATATATATATATATATATATATATATACATGTGTGTGTATGTGGGTGTGTGTACTGAATATTAGGAGAAAATATGGAGAGCAGAACAAACTCTGCTAAAAAATAGTTTGGAGGTCAAACCCAAATATCAGTCCAGAGCAAGATCAGAATAAACAATTCCATTAAACGATTGACATTAACCTCAGAGCACCTGAGGTTAATGTCATGGTACAACACTGTAATAACTCAAGATAGTCCAGGATGGGTAGAGAGGATGTGGTAGACCAAGAGAAACGTGGCTGATGACAACGTGGAGGGAGGTTGGATCTGAGATTTGGGGTTGAGGTCAGGAAAGAGACATGGGGCTAGAATTCATTAAGGCCTTATACATACTGTGGGGGCCAAAAGGGTTAAGTTTAATTATAAGTGAACGTCCCTTGATTAATTTTACGTCACTTTGATGAAAATCTTCTCCTTTACTTTTTAATAAAAATCCTCTCTTTTACTTTTCATGTAATTTGCATCAGGAGATTTTGAGTCAGAATTCAATTAAGGTTAGTAAGAGAGAAAGAAAAATAAAGTTTCTCTAGACTATTTCTTAAGATACTTTTCATAAGTTATTTTACTGATGTATTTACATTCATTTGTATCAGCTAAGAAGACGACAACGAAGATTCATATTGATAATTTATATATATATATATATATATATATATATATATATATATATATATATATATATATATATATATATATATATATATATATATATATATATATATAAATATATATATATATATATATAAATATATATATATATATATATATATATATATATATATATATATATATATATATATATATATATATAAAATCATCATCATTAACACCTCCTAAGCCTATTGATGCAAAGTGCCTGGCTTAGATTTCACTAGTCGTCTCTATCTTGAGCTTTTAAATCGATATTTTTCCCTTCATCATCTCATACGTCACGCTTCATAGTCCTCAGCCATATAGGCTGGGGTCTTCCAACTCTTCTATTACCTTGTGGAGCCCAGTTGATAGTTTGGTGAACTAATCTGTCTTGGGGAGTGCGAAGAGCATGCCCAAACCTTCTCCATCTACCTCTCATCATGACCTCGTCCGCATATGGCACTCGAGTATATATTTCCTGTCACGCTGAGGGGTATTGCCGAATATATGACTATTCGGTCTCTCCCCATCCCTTGGGAGGGGGAGAGGGTGTAACCATACCCTGGTGAGAGGGAGTACCCGGAGAGGTAGTTAGGAAAGGGGGAGGGGGTGGGAAGGGTTGAGTCTGTGTGTGAGTGTGCATATCTTTCTAAATATTTAGCTGTCATGAGAGAGAGAGAGAGAGAGAGAGAGAGAGAGAGAGAGAGAGAGAGAGAGAGAGTAATTCTGAAGCAAATCACGTTTTCATGATCTTGTGGAAAGCGAGTCTGCTCTTTCAGGATCTTGTTTCTCTCTCTCTCTCTCTCTCTCTCTCTCTCTCTCTCTCTCTCTCTCTCTCTCTCTCCCAGAAATAATATTTTCTTCATTATTATTCATGAACTGGAAAAAACAGAGGAAGTTATACATTATTAATCTATTCAACATTATAATCACATTCTTCTTAATACAGACTAATTAAGACGTGTCTCTGATGTTTCACTATTCTGAAGTTTTGGAAAAAAAAAAAAAAAACTTCTTTTCTTGAAGTTTCTCGGCTGAAGTTGGGAAGTTAAGAGAAAACATTTGGTTACATATATGTACATAAGTATTCATAAGTCATATGTATAGGTGTGTATTATGTTAGATTCATATTTGTTTAGCTACAGAAATACAAAAACTCTTGATCTAAAAGGTACGATATCTCCTCTGAACAAACGAGGGTTTCGAGAATTGTAAACAAATGTGGTGATGCCGGATGAACGATAACTCTCGAACACATCGAAAATATCTTTTTTTTATTTTCGTCTGCAAACGATCTCCTTAACCGAGAAAGAAAACAAACTTCCTCTTTCAAAAGGACACACAAGAAATCCTTCACTCAAGGGATTATGGTCATAAGAATTTCATTTAACAATGTTTTTAACATCCTATTCTGGATTATCATACGTTTGGCAGCTACACCTTGGACGAGTTACCACTAGCCTCAAAGGTGGAAGCGATTCCTTTCAGCTCAGAGGCAGAGACGTGGACTACTGTAAGCAGTTTTATCCTCTTGGACACCCATAGAAAGCTTCTCTTCCTCCCTTTTATCCTCTTCTAACAAGACTTTCCCTTTCAACGGGACACACAAAAGACACCCGAGAGAGATTGGACAAAAGAAGCCATTATAACCTTAGAACGTTTAAAATCCCTCCAAAGATTATCGTACGTTTGGCAGCTTATCCTCCTTTGAATTGGCCTATTTAGAGAGACAGAAGGTTAAACTGGGCGTGGAAAACTGTAAGCATTTTCATTCTCTTTCTTAGTACCCACTATTCATCTCTCTCTCTCTCTCTCTCTCTCTCTCTCTCTCTC
>NC_090767.1:50375071-50395071 GCF_036898095.1 Palaemon carinicauda | reverse complement strand
ACACTGAATAGTCAGGCCTGTTCTTTACATCTTCTTCTCTGTCCTCATACACCTGACAACACTGAGATTACAAAGAAATTCTTCCTCGTTCAAGGGGTTAACTGCTTCAATGTAATTGTTCAGTGGCTACTTTCCTCTTGGTAAGGGTAGAAGAGACTCTTTAGCTATGGTAAGCAGCTCTTCTAGGAGAAGGACACTCCAAAATCCAACCAATGTTCTCTAGTCTTAGGTAGTGTCATATCCTTTGTACCATGGTCTTCCCTGCCTTTGGGTAGAGTTCTCTTGCTTGAGGGTACACTTATTTATGCTTCAGCTGTACCCAAAAAGGACTAACAAAAGTCCAAAGAAGAATTTGATGGGCAGGAAGAAGCTAAAATCTCTCTCTCTCTCTCTCTCTCTCTCTCTCTCTCTCTCTCTCTCTCTCTCTCTCACTCTCTCAAATCTGTTGCTCTAAATCCAGACCAAACTAAATCCCTTCACATACATCTAGATGAAAAGTTATTACCTTTGACATCATTACTGATAAAACACAAATCATCTGTGGCGTCATTACTGATGTTGCAGACATAACCAATAACATTATTAAGTCTACATCACAGATGACGTCATCATTACTCAATACAGATGACGTTATCATCATTAATATCAAAGTGACTAACGGGACTAAATCACTTCTACCAATAAAGTGTCGAGTGGAATAAGTGTATCGTTGTTACCATTAGGTGAACGAGAAATACTATCATTGATAAGTTATCATTACTGGTAATATGTAGACTATTCAAATACCTCCATTGAGAAGGCCAGTCCTTTATAATCCTTCGAATTCTTTAGGGATTAAAGGAAAGGATTTAATCCCAAAGGGAAGGGATTTAATGGGAACCTCCTCTTAGATAAATCCTTTCCCAATAAGGACTTCCCTTCATTGATATAAGGACATCAGATCTTCTCCAGGGGTCTTGAGAACAATGAGTGTCTTCCCTAACCAAGATGGATATAAATACCTTAATGTGGTGAAAGTGTTTGTGTATAGTAATGATCAGCAAAGCTGTACTAGTCCAGGCCCCCCATACTAAGTTGATTTGCTGTGGGCAATCAGGCAGAAAGTCTCCCACCATCACCAATCCGCATTGGCTAGAATGGTGATGAAAACTGGCGAAACTCCAGATCTTAATGAAGACATGTCTGAGGTCTTTGTTCAATGAGGCCTTTATTGGGTCTTCAATGTCCCAGGACAACTGATGTCTTTATTAACAAATATTTCCATCAGCTGAGGTCTTTATAAAAGAAGGTCTTAATTAAAAGAGATCTTCAATAATTGAGGTCTTCATTAAGCGAATATGGTGTTAATTTATGCTCTTGTATTGAATCTTCAAAGAGAAATTAAAAAGTCAATCTCTCTCTCTGTATGGTAATTGGAGGGGATTTTGTCCATAGAAAAAGATCAAAGGATAAAAGTGGGGGGAAATTGGTTCTGTTAATTGGATGGGAAAAGGGAATGAGTGCCAGCGAGGGTTGCAATTGGGAATTCGGGAATGGGAATCCTACTATGGAAATGGTACACTCTATAGTCGTGACCATACCTGTACTCATACGTTTAAAAGATTTTGTGTTAATCACCTTTATTCTTAACATATCTGATATCAGGGTGCTCTCTCTCTCTCTCTCTCTCTCTCTCTCTCTCTCTCTCTCTCTCTCTCTCTCTCTCTCTCTCTCTCTCTCTCTCTCTCTCTCTCTCTCTGACATAGATTGGTGATTAATTCTTGAAGTTGAATGTGCAGTGACAATGATAGTGGTATAGTGTTTACTTACACCTAATGTGAACATAGTTAATATAGCAATTCAAAACTGTTAAATCTGAGTAAGAGATCCCTGCACAAATTTTTCCTTTTCTGCGCATGCGCAGTAAACACCTTATGACGTCAAGACTCTAAAACTGTGTTGTTTCTCTCGAATACCGAATATCGTCTCTTGATATCTTAAAATACTGTAGTTATTATAGTGTTCATCTTACAAAAAACTAAATATTTCAATAAGAAAATTGAAATATGTATCCAGACACTTCTAATGAAGTAGGAGAAGAAATGCAGAGAGGAAACAGAGGGAGAGGCAATACTCTTTTATCGTCGCTGAACAGTCCTTCACGGCAAACACTTGCCAGATGCACAAAAAGCGAACTCCAAAAGCATTGCAGTCAACTAGGACTAAGAGGTATCTGGACGAATAAAGATGCCTTTATTGATAAACTAATGGAGCATTATGAAAATATTGGAGAAAATCATCCATCGCATGCTCCCAGCCAAGATAGAGACCGTGACTTACAGATATCAAACCCGGCACAGTTATATCAAAGGTTTGAAACTTTTGTTAGAGAGACAGAAGACAACTTCTATGTTATAAATAACTCTTTAGCCGATAAGGAGAGAATAATAGGAGAGCTACAAACTAAATTACTCCTTGCTGAAGAAAAAATCAGACATCTACAAGAAAGCCTTCAAAATAAGTACGGATCATGTCCCTCTGAAGCCATCACTCCTCCATTGAATGGGAAAAAATTATTACTCATTGGAGATTCTTGTCTAAAGGAAGTTAAGTCTAGTGACCTTCAAGATAGTGTCATGGTAAGAACCCTACCAGAAGCAAATATGGACTTACTAAAATCTTGGGTAATGGAAAAGCTGGAACATTCACCTAAAGAATGCGTCATTTATTGTGGAACTCAAGATCTACTCGTCGAGGATATTACAGTGGAGGGAATTATCGACAATCTGGGCACCGTTATTGCTGAACTCAAAGAGAAAAATCAAGAAATAGAGGTAAAGGTCTGTGAGCTTGTACCATCAATGAAAACAAATAATTTACCTGAAAGAATAACCGAATATAATACCAAAATGGAAGAATGGTGTAATAAAAATGGAGTTACGTTGATTAAAACACAAAAATTCTTCAAGCTAGGAACTGGCGGCCTAGATATTAACTGTTACGATGGCCAAAATGATAAATGCTATGATTTACTTAATAGAGTAGGTGCCATTAGATTGTTAGATGCTATTTCCTCTGTATACTTAGATAATTTTGTTTGTTCCAACTGGAAAGTTGTTAAATCAAATTTATGTGGTTTTAACAATAATATTCTCGGAACTAATACTATGGAAGATGTAAGTACAGAATTGTTGGCAAATCGAGTGAAAAGGGGAAGAAATATAACGAGGCCCCAACAAAATAAAAACAAGTATTTTAGGAAAGAGAACCTCTCTCGAGGGGGATATTCTAATTCTCAAACGCGTTCTAGATATAATAATGATAGTAATGGCTCAGGCTATGCTTATAGAAATAACAAAACTGGCAACTATAGTAATCATCTTAATACTAGAGGTAATAGATATGGCTGTTATAACTGCGGTGAATTCAATCACCAACAATCGAACTGCAGATTTGATCATAAACTAAGATGTAACATGTTATGAATTTGGTCACAAAAGTAGATTATGTGAACAAAACCCCAACTACTAGGATCTTGGCCAGGAAGATAGTGCCGACAGGAAGACTTCTCCTAGATTCAGTGATATGTTAACGGTAGTCCATATTAATGCACAATCCTTGTTGAGTCATAAACTTGAAATAGAACTTATGTTAAACGAACAAAACATTGATATTCTATATGTTAGCGAAACATGGTTATACACTAATATAAGTGACGCATTTATAAATATTCCCCTATATGATGTCCACCGTCAGGATCAAGGTCGGGGTGGAGGGGTATGTATATTTGTCAGAAACTATTTGAAGGTCACCGAAATAAATTTAACGATCGAAAAATGTGAGGGTGTAGAAGACAAGTGAATCTCGATTCAATATCTCAAGTTTCCTTCTGTTATTGTAGGATGCGTATATCGCCCTCCCAATGCACCGGCAACCTCTTTTGATTATATCTCTGATATTTTTAAAGAAATTATTTCACGAAATAAGCATATATTTATCTATGGGGATTTTAATGATGATCTGCTAAAGACCGAGAATAAAATGTCTAAACTAATTAAAAAACTAAATTTCGATCAGATAGTAAACAAATCTACTAGAGTTACTCCTACATCAGCGTCTTTAATTGATCTCGTAATAACAAATGCTAAACTTATGATAACAAAAATTGATATCATACCAAGCTTGGTGGCAGACCACGAGACAATCTTAACTCATCTGAATATTCGTAAGCCAAAAAAGAAACCTGTTTTAAAAACTTTTAGATGTTTGCAGAAATTATTCTCCAGACTTTCTTTGTGATCTCCTCATGAATAACGTAAATATATTAAATGGTATTTTAAATACTGACAATGTAAACAACCAAGTTGGAACTTTAAACGACGTCTTTACAGCTTGTCTAAACATTTGTGCTCCGGTTGTAACGAAAGAAATCGTTCGTCCCCCTGCGCCCTGGATAACAGATGAAATAAAGCGAGACATGAAAGAAAGAGACAGACTGAAAAGTGAGTTAAAAAATCAAACTTTTAACATCTTTCTGAGAGAAAAACCTAAAGACCTGAAGAAGAGAGTAAACTCAAAGTTAGCGGGAAGCCGTAAGCAGTTTTACCAAAGCGAATATCTGAAAGCTAAAGGCAATGTCTCTGCTACTTGGAAAATAACAAAAAAATATGCTATTTAATAGTCAACAAACAGATAAGAGCTCTATGCTATTGCCAGCAGTAACTGATGTACACTCTAAGGCTGAAAAATTCAACGATTTTTTTCGCTGAGATCGGGAAAAAAACTTTCGAAAAAACCCAAGAGGAAATTAGGAAATATAATATCTCTACTGAAACAGTACGTAATATTCCAGTTAGAGAATTAGATAGTTTTAAGCCTACTCCTGTTGATTGTAATACTGTCATCTTAATTATAAAAAATCTTAAAAACACAAATGCTTTTGGATCTGACAGGATTAGCTTGCGTTTCATTAGGGATGGGTTATATATTATTGCATTTTACCTTACAGTTATAATTAACACATCCATAGCCACTAAACAGTATCTGGAGTTATGGAAAAATCCCCACGTAATTCCTGTTTTTAAGAGTGGTGATATGGAAGACGTCTCCAATTATCGTCCTATATCTTTGCTACCGGTATTGTCAAAAGTTCTGGAAAAAATAATCGCTATACAATTAACTGATTTTTTAGAGACAAATGGTCTAATCTCACAAAGTCAACACGGCTTCAGGCCAAAATTATCAACTGAAACGGCTCTATTAAAAGTATCAGATAAGAATTATAATAACATGGATAATAAGAAAGTCTCACTACTCCTTTTACTTGACCTCTCAAAAGCCTTCGATAGCGTGAACCATAATATTTTATTTGATAAATGTACATCACTAAGTATAGATCCACTATGGTTTATGAATTACCTACATAACAGATCCCAGTCAGTTAGAATGGGTCAAACTGTGTCGTCCCAAAAAACTGTAGAGTTTGGTATGCCCCAGGGCTCTATTCTTGGCCCAATACTCTTTGCAATTTATGTCAATGATCTGGTCAAATCACTACCCGGCTGTTTTGTCATCCAATATGCCGACGACACCCAGATCTTAATTGAAGGAAATGTAAGTGAAATAGACGAACTAATTCATAAGGCAAAATGCATACTAAAGAAGGCCAAATACTACTTCTTAACTAATGGTTTGCTTCTTAATGAGAAAAAAACACAATTCATTTTTATAGGTTCCCGAGAATTTATATCAGAAATTGGAGATAATGTACAAATAGATTTTAATGGAAATATAATTAAACCCATGAAAGCTGTAAAAAATCTAGGGGTTTATTTTGACAGATATATGACGTTTGAAACGCATATAGATGAAATTTATAAGAAAGTGATGGGCACTTTAATTTATTTGAATAGAGTAAAAGACTCATTTGACTCCTCTACGCGTAAAATAGTTGTTCAGTCGCTGGCTATGAGTATAATCAACTACTGTTTAAGAATTTGGGGAGTAACTGGCTCTACACAAATGAAAAGGGTTCAAAAACTTCAAAACTTTGCCGCCCGAGTGGCTGTTGATAATGTTAAAAAACATGACCACATATCCCCTTACCTCAAAAAATTAGAATGGTTAAAGATAAAAGACAAATATACCATAGATGTCTGTAATTTGGTATTCAAAACAATACGGAAAATAACTCTTGAATGGTTATACGATTTTCCAACAGTACAAACAGTTAATGGGGTTTCTACTCGACAGCAGGAAAATCTGTATGTAGAAAGGGCGAAAAGAGAGATAGGCTCCCGCCAGTTTAGAGTTCAAGGCCCAGCATTATACAATAAAGTACCTGGCACAATTAAACAAAAATCCTCTCTCGCTGCTTTTAATGTACACTTAAAGAAACTAATTTTAAATGGTCCCGATTGATGTAAGAACGTTATGCTTAATTGCCTTATTAAAAGTGCTTTTGAAGGCACTACTGTACTTTCATAGATGTTGGAATTAGTTTTAGATAATATTTATGGATAAGATAGCTTTTATTTACAAATTAAGATTTCCTTATAATATAGTATGCTTATTTGATTATTATGTGTTATTTTAATACTATTTGTACATGACTTGTTTTTATCACAACTTATGTGGTCTTTGACAATGTATTTCAATATTCAGCAAGAGTAATTTTTACTCACTATATTCTAAGTAAATACTTTCTGATTTTATGATATTCTTTTATTACGGATGAATTATTTCAATTACAAAGTTTTAGCCGATTTGTTGATTCCTAAAACAACTCTTGTATGTCTAAAATAACAAATATTTGAACTATTTGTAAGATGATTTTACTAATTGTAGCTTTATATTTTATGAATACCCAATGTAGATTGGAAATAAAGAATTATTATTATTATTATTATTATTATTATTATTACTCTCTCTCTCTCTCTCTCTCTCTCTCTCTCTCTCTCTCTCTCTCTCTCTCTCTCTCTCTCTCTCTCTCTCTCTCTCTCTCTTTAAAACGAGACAAAGGCAAGGGACAGTGACAAAGCCTTAGAGACATATAATCATCCCTCAATCCGCCTCTCCACCCAAACTAGGACAAGGGCGAACCAGACAATGGCTCCTGATGACTTAGAAGGTAGATCTATAGGCTCCTCTGACAACCCCCCCCCCCCCCTCCTACATCTGTATCCCTCCCAAGGATCCAGACACTAATTGAAACTGTCTTAATCCTGAAGGATTTGATTCACTTTTTGTGATCATTTGTTGATGAAGGTTGATGGTGCAATGAGCATTGGAAGGTTTGATGTGATGTGGGGGAGCTATCTGTGTTTGGATTTGGGGATTTTGTCTGCAGTTTAAAGGTTTAAAGTCCGCTCATGAATGGCAGAGGCAAGGGAAAGTGACATTGCCCTAGCAAGCAGGACAATACCCTAGAGACTGACTATATACACATATGATCAGCACCCAAGCCCCCTCTCCACCCCAGCTAGAACCAAGGAGGGCCAGTCAATGGCTGCTGATGACTCGGCAGATAGACCTATAGGCTCCTCCAAACACCCCATCATTAGCTCACAAGGATAGTGAGGTTGCAGCGACCAAAGAAACTCACGGGTTTGGGCGGACTCGGACCCCAGTCTGGCCTTCACCAGTCAGGGACGTTACCACATCGGCCACCACAACCCAGTTGGATGGTGATTGGGGCAGTGACTTTAATGATCTGTTCTCAAAAACCACATGTGTTAGGGGAAACTGCTTAAAAGTAAATCTCTCGTCAAAAGTAATGACAACGGTAGAAGTCACATGGTGTACTGTAGGCATTAGATGAGGGTCTTTACAGCATCCCTCTGCCAATGAGATGCACCCACTTCTTAGCTTTCTCCTTCCCCTGCTTCCTTTCCTCTCCTTAAGCGCTCCAAATGTCACCCGTTTTCTATTGTGCTTCAGAGCCAGGAGAGTGACTCGTTATAGGCTGAACTGTCACAGTTGCTGGAAAGTGGATCAGTCTGGAAGGAAGATTGCATTTAGGATTCGTGAGAAGGATAAGTTGTACAAATAGGAGCTTTGCTAGTAATACTGTGGCCACCCGTTGAGATACTGCCACTAGAGAGTTATTGGATCCTTTGACTGGTCAGACAGTAATACATTGGATCTTTCTCTCTGGTTACGGTTCACTTTCCTTTTGCCTACACATACACTGAATAGTCTGGCCTATTCTTTCCATATTCTCCTCTGTCCTCACACAACTGACAACACTGAGATTACAGCACTGTAATTGTTCAGTGGCCACTTTCCTCTTGGTAAGGGTAGAAAAGACTCTTTAGCTATTGTAAGCAGCTCTTCTAGGAGGACACTCCAAAATCAAACCATTGTTCTCTAGTCATGGGTAGTGCCATAGCCTCTGTACCATGGTCTTCCACTGTCTTTGGTTAGAGATCTCTTGCTTGAGGGTACACTCGGGCACACTATTCTATCTCCCTTTTCTTCCTCTTGTTTTGTTGAAGTGTTTATAATTTATATACGAAGTATTTATTATGGTGTTGTTAGTGTTCTTAAAATGTCTGATTTTATCTTGTTTCCTTTCCTCACTGGGCTATTTCCCCTGTTGGAACCCTTTAGGCTTATAGCATCCTGCTTTTCCAACTAGGGTTGTAGCTTAGCTAATAGTAATAATCAATATGATATCATAATCCATGGCACCCTAGCTTGACTGGAGAGCTCAGCCCCCCCCCCCTTAATCTAACCTGTCCAAACTCTAATTCTAAAATCCACATCTTTTTTTGTGTTTGGGGAAATTGGAGAAAGAATTTCTAGAAGACAAAACAAACGAAATTGCATTTGAAGACAGTTCTCCTCTTGGAGGGTCGTTGTGGACCCCTGGATTCTAACTTGCCAACAGAGACGTACAGGAAGAAGTTAAATTTCAAACAAATATATTAAAATTAAAATTTAGGAAATTGTGGGTTTATTTTTAAACGAAAAACTATTTATATATATATTTTTATGACAAATGTATCAATTTGTTAACCTATATTTGTCTGTCTGTTGAAAGTTTGCAAAGGTAATGTAGTCAGTAACGAGATACCTGTAACGAGAGAGAGAGAGAGAGAGAGAGAGAGAGAGAGAGAGAGAGAGAGAGAGAGAGAGAGAGAGAGAGAGAGATTAGTTGTTACAATAAGTAGTTTTATAATTGCTTTAGTAATAGTTGTTACAGGAATAAGACCAAGGAATTTTCTCTCTCTCTCTCTCTCTCTCTCTCTCTCTCTCTCTCTCTCTCTCTCTCTCTCTCTCTCTGTAAAGTGTAAAATACATCGTAAATAATCCCTCATAAATCTCTGAAAAATCTTCATTATTCTAATCGGGATAAATTCACCTTCTAAACCACCGTCGTCTTCATCCATCGTTCGTTTTCCTTCAACATCGTTCAACAGAAAAGACATTTATGAATAATTTGGGCGAATTAAAATGAAAAAGACGATCAATTTAGAATCACTTCGTCCCTTGAGTTTCGGTTGTCGAGGCGCTGTCTCGTTTCTTTAGACATCGTTCATTTCCTTTTGGAATCGATCAAAAGAAGAGGAAATAAGGCCATTCTCGGCTTCAATTAAGTTTTTGTGTACTGAAATAAGTCGATGAATTTTGGAATCCTTCCAAACGTGGCTCCACATTGGTCGTTGGTGTTTCAGTTGGATCGTTCAAGAAACAACGTCTCTCTCGTGGCGTTTCATTCCCTGGGCAGAAATGAGGCCGATTTGGACGATACTTTTAGACACAAAGAACGAAACTTAATGAAACAGAAAACGGTTTTATTCAAAAGGATCAGAGTTGACAGTTTGCCTGTTTTTCTTAATTTTATTTTGGTTTTATAATATTATCATTATTATCATTATTACCCAAGCCACAACCCTAATTGTAATAGCAGGATGCTGTAAGTCCTAGACCTACCACGGGGAAAACAGCCCATTGAAGAAAGGAAATAAGCAAACGGATAGAATAGTGCACCCGAGTGTACCCTCAAGCAAGAGAACTCTAACCCAAAACTGGGGAAGACCAGGAATAGGAAGACCATGGTACAGACGCTTTGGCTGTGTGTGTGTGTGTGTGTGTATCATCTACTGCGCAGACCCACATACGGAGATTAATGACGTCACACCGTACCATGCCCTGATATACCAGCCTTTGTTTTCCAGTATCTACAGTTAGTTTACAAGGAATCTTGTGTTACTATTCAGTGTGGAGCTCTTCCGCTTCCCAATTAACTATTTGTTGAGTCCCTTTTGCCGAGTGCTTGAATTAAATACTATTGGTTAAAATGCCTCCTTACTGTGCTGTGTTTGGGTGTTCTTCTAATGAAGATAAAAGAGATGAAGGAGTAACTCTTCTCACAGCTTTCCCAAGCACGTGGAAACTAGAAAGCTTTGGATAAATTCATGTAAAAGGAAGGCCCCTTTCAACACTGATAATGCAATCATGTGTAGTTACATTTTTAACCTGATGCATTTGAAAGAAACCTGAAATAGGAATTGCTTGGAGAGCCAATGCCAAAAAACCAACGACGATTAAAGAAAGGATCAATTCCAACATTATCATTACCTCTATCACAAGGTTCAAAAGGGAAATACATTGTTGGTAAACGATATAGATTAGATTATAGATAAGAAAACTAACAATATATCGGCATTTTTTTTATAAACACTCGATCCAATTACTCGTTTTGACAAATATATGGCAATGCATTTATAGATCTTTAGTTTTGAAGTGGAGTAGATATTGTAAATGATAAAAAGTGAATGCTACTTTTTTTATATGTCTATCAGTATCAGAGAAGCAAGTTCCGTATGACTCAAAGATGTCCAGAAATGCTTATGGATTGGACTTAGAAAATTCCCCTTTAACGTTTACCATTCTAAACCCTCACTCACCCCCAATTTACCTGCACCTGGGTTGACCTGGTACTCTATAGACCACCAGAGGAGAGATGGCCACTTTATGACGTTCTCATTAAGAGCCAAAATCTCTCTTTATTGAACCACAATTTCGACCTTAACGGTTTGAAGTACAGAGTGGTTTAAAATAAGGACTGTAATGAAATACTTCATTTTATATTATTATCATTAGTTGCTAAGCTACAACCCTAGTTGGAGAAGCAGGATGCTATAAGCCCAACAAGAGAAGAAAAGGAAATAAAACTAAATCTTTTTTACACGAAAGTGATTTAATGTTATTTCGATAGTGATGAGCTATACATACTTTAGCTCATGTTTAGAGAGAGAGAGAGAGAGAGAGAGAGAGAGAGAGAGAGAGGAGAGAGAGAGAGAGAGAGAGAGAGAGAGAGAGAAATCTGGCTTCCAATAGTATTTCCGAAAACTCTAAACAATGAAACGTCAAATTGTTATATATATATATATATATATATATATATATATATATATATATATATATATATATATATATATATATATATATATATATATATATATATATATATATATATATATATATATATATATATATAATTCTTTTAAATTCTAAGGAGACGAAGTAAATATTCTCTTGTAAGCTCAGCCACTAGCTCATCTCGCATTGCTTTAACCGGGTAAATATAGGGACGAGTAAATGCTAATCTAATACGAGTCTACGCATTCCAGCCGTTACCTCCTTTTCAAAGAGTTGATATTAAGTTGAGAAATCAGCTGATGTTCACAGACAGCAAACTACAATTTCCATCTTCGGGGATTCTAATAAAATGATTCATCTTATGTGAGGGAAATTGAGTTTTTTTTTCTTAAGGATTATTCGAATATTTTAGGTTTATATTATAGCGAAACGGGTTTGCAGTTAAATACACAAACACATGCTCGCACGCAAGAACACACACATAAATATGTATATATATATATATATATATATATATATATATATATATATATATATATATATATATATATATATATATATATATATATATATATATATATATATATATATATACATATTATATTTATAAATACTATATATATATATATACATATATATATATATATATATATATATATATATATATATATATATATATATGTATTATATTTATATATACTATATATATATATATATATATATATATATACATATACATATATAATCTGCAATGGACAGCGTGGTGATGAAACCTGACAAAAATCCAGAAGTGAATAAGGACATTTCTGAGGCCTTTGTCCTGCAGTGGACTAAAAACGGCCTAATTATATATGGCAATAATAATCTCCCATATATAATAAAGAACAATTTTTCTTGGCATGTATATATATATATATATATATATATATATATTATATATATATATATATATATATATATATATATATAATATATATATATATATATATATATTATATAATATATATATATATATATATATATATATATATATATATATATATATATATATATATATATATATATATATATATATATAATATCTTATTAATTGCTAAGCCACAACCCTGGTTGGAAAAGTAGGATGCTATAATCCCAAGGGCTTCAACAGGGAAAATAGCACAGTGAGGAAAGTAAACAAGGAAAAATCAAATATTTCAAGAACAGGAACAATAGTTAAACAAATATTCCCTATACAAACTATAAAAACTTTAACAAAACAAGAGAAAGAGAAATTAGATAAATATGTTGGCCGAGTGTACCCTCAAGTAAGAGAACTCTAACCTAAGTCAGTGGAAGACCATGGTACAGAGGCTATGGCACTACCCAAGACTAGAGAACAATGGTTTGATTTTGGAGTGTCCTTCTCCTAGAAGAGCTGCTTACCATAGATAAAGAGTCTCTTCTACCCTTACCCTTAAGAGGAAAGTAGCCATTGAACAATTACAGTGCAGTAGTTAACCCCTTGGGTAAAGGAGATTTGTTTGGTAATCTCAGTGTTGTCGGGTGTATGAGGACAGAGGAGAATCTTTAAAGAATAGGCCACACTCTACAGTGTATAAAGTTTTCCTTTTTAATTGTTTAGTTATTTACAAGTGATGGAATATTTTTAAAGCAATAATTTCAACACCGGATGTACGAAAGCTTCCTATTCAGCAGCCAGATGTACAATAACTTCCCTTGACGCGAGAGATCATAGAAGGCTTTTAAATTTATCCGAAACGATCAAAGTGATTCAAAGCTCATTGAGGCTTTGATGTCTTTGAGACGTCCTCTCTCTCTCTCCTCTCTCTCTCTCTCTCTCTCTCTCTCTCTCTCAACAAGTACGTTCATTTATGCAAGCGATTCCTCATCTTTTCTTTTGGCGCCAAAAAGATGTTTACCGGAACCGTTTCATACGACATCAAACTTCCCCGTTAGTCTCATTAAAGCTTTGCCGCCTCCCTCACGTCTTTGCATAGTCTCTCTTATTCTTTAACACGACGTCGTCATCCAGTCTCTTCAACTCTACTTTTGTTCAGGATGTCTCCACATTTTCTTCTTCCGCTCAGAGAACGGTGCTGGATCTAAACATCTTTTGTCTCCGATGTAAACATTGGAGCTTCTCTCTTCTTCTTCTTCTTCTTCTTCTTCTTCTTCTTCTTCTCTACTACTTCTTCTTCTTCTTCTTCTTTTTCTACTTCTTCTTCTTTTTCTTCTTCTTCTTCTTCTTCTTCTTACTTCTAATTCTACTTCTTCTTACTTCTACTTCTTATTTCTACTTCCTCTTCCTCTTCTTCTTCTTCTTCTTACTTCTACTTCTCCTTCTTACTTTTACTTCTTACTTCTTATTCTTCTCCTACTTCTACTTCTTCTTCTTCTTCTTCTTCTTACTTCTACTTCTTCTTCTACTTCTTCTCTACTACTTCTTCTTCTTCTTCTTCTTCTTCTTACTTCTACTTCTCCTTCCTACTTCTACTTCTTACTTCTTCTTCTTCTCCTACTTCTACTTCTTCTTCTACTTATTTTTCTTCTTACTTCTACTTCTTCTTCTACTTCTTCTTCTTATTCTTCTTCTTCTTCTTCTTACTTCTTACTTCTACTTCTCCTTCTTACTTGTTCTTCCTCTTCTTCTTCTTACTTCTACTTCTCCTTCTTACTTCTACTTCTTACTTCTTCTTCTTCTCCTACTTCTACTTCTTCTTCTACTTCTTCTTCTTCTTCTTCTTCTTCTCTACTACTTCTTCTTCTTCTTCTTCTTCTTCTTCTCCTCTACTTCTTCTTCTTCTTCTTCTTCTTCTTCTTCTCTTCTTCTTCTTCTTCTTCTTCTTCTTCTCCTCCTTACTACTTCTTCTTCTTCTTCTTCTTCTTCTTCTTCTCCTCTACTACTTCTTCTTCTTCTTTTTCTTCTACTTCTTCTTCTTCTCTACTACTTCTTCTTCTTCTTCTTCTTCTTCTTCTACTTCTTCTTCTTCTTCTTCTCCTCTACTTCTTCTTATTCTTATTCTTCTTCTTCTCCTCTACTACCTCTTCTTCTTCTTCTCCAACTCTAATACTTCTTCTTCTTCTTCTTCTTCTTCTTCCACTTCTTCTTCTTCTCTACTACTTCTTCTTCTACTTCTTCTTCTTCTTATCCTTCTTCTTACTTCTACTTCTTCTTCTTCTTCTACTTCTACTTCTTCTTCTTCTTCTTCTCCTCCTCTTCTTCTTCTTCTTCTATACTTCTTCTTCTTCTTCTTCTTCTTCTTCTTAGTCTTCTTCTTCTCCTCTACTTCTTCTTCTTCTTCTTCTTCTTCTTTTCTACTTCTTCTTCATCTACTTCTTCTCTACTTCTTCTTCATCTACTTCTTCTCTACTTCATCTCCTTATTCTTCTTCTTCTCTACTTCTTCTTCATCTACTTCTTCTTCTTCTTCTTCTTCTTCTTCTTCTTCTTCTCCTCTACCTCTTCTCCTTCTCCTCTTCTTCTTCTTCTTCTTCTTCTTCTCCTCTACTCCTTCTTCTACTTCTACTTCTTCTTACTCCTTCTTCTTCTTCTTCTTCTTCTCTACTTCTTCTACTTCTTCTTCTTCTTCTTCTCCTCTACTTCTTCTACTACTTCTACTTCTACTTCTTACTTCTCCTTCTTACTTTTTCTTTTTCTACTTCTGCTTTTTCTTCTTCTCCTCTACTTCTTCTTCTTCTACTTCTTCTTCTTCTTCTCCTCTACTTCTTCTTCTACTTCTACTTCTTCTTCTTCTTCTTCTTCTTCCTCTACTTCTTCTTCTACTTCTACTTCTTCTTCTACCTCTTCTTCTTCTTCTTCTTCTTCTTCTCTAATTCTTCTTCTTCTTCTTCTTCTTTACTTCTTCTTCTTCTATTTCTTCTTCTTCTTCTTTACTTCTTCTTCTTCTTCTACTTCTTCTCCTTTTTTTTCTTCTTCTTCTTCTTCTTTTTCTTCTACATCTTCTTCTTCTTCTTTACTTCTTCTTCTTCTTCTACTTCTTCTTCTTCTTGTGCAAAGTTGTTGGCGACAACAAAAGCCTTTCATGAATATTTCATTTTCACATTTTACAAATATAACTCTTGAGGATAATTTCTCTTAATGAAGAGATGAAAATAATATAAAATGTTATTTGACAGAGGTGTTTTTTATATATATTTTTTTTATACGAGAGAGTCTGGAGACAAGATGGCTCTAACCAAGGGGTGATGCCCCTTTCCGTGTCGTACCTGTAAGGATGCCTCTTTTCCTAATACCCGTTTTCTTTCCCCCTACCCTGCATAGCTTTGGATTTCACTACAAGCTCCTGTTCATCCGTGACCTCTAGAACTTTCCTCTTTCAGGGGTTGAGGTTTACCTGCCTTCAATACCCACAGAAAGTCTTATTGTTGATCCCACAGCTGGCCAATTCAGGATGAGCCCTTGGGCATAAAACTTCCAAAAATCACATTTTCAAACCAATTCTATCCCCTTTAGTATCTGGCTTCTTCTAACATGACCAAACCACCTTTGCTAAAAGCATTATAAGTAAAGAAAAGACGTAAGTGTATAAGTAATGTAATAGAACATTACCTCTTTATGGATATCATTGTTGTTGTTGTTATTATTATCTCCGAAATCAACCAATGATAAGATATCTCAAGGGAGAAATTGCCGTCAGTTGACCTCAGGAAGTGAACTGTAGGCATTTCTTATAGGTTTGAAGGGCCATATGTCCCAAATTTTCCCATCCAATTCTTGGCAACACTTTCCAGACCGATCCTTCAGATGGCAACACTGCCTCTGCTCTGCCGGATGAAGACTTTCTCTGCATTGTTGATAATATCATCAGTTGGTTTGACAACAGAGAAGGTCATTCGTCTATCCTTTGTCTTTTTTGTTGGCAATACTTTGCAGCTGCTGCCACCATTTACTGGTAAGCTGATTGGCAATGCTGCCAGTATTATGTTGGTAGCACTATTGAGATGTTTGGCAACACTGCAAGTGTCATGTTGGCTGCTCTGTGTCTGTTTCATAATGCGGAAGACAAAAAGATACAAAACCACATACGTTGATTCCTCCTCCTCTGATATTGAAGATGGGTTGATTATTAGGATGGAAGGGTCTCTCTCTCTCTCTCTCTCTCTCTCTCTCTCTCTCTCTCTCCTCTCTCTCTCTCTCTCTCTCTCTCTCTCTCTCTCTCATACATTAGTGAAATGACATTACCGAGGTTCCATTGTAAAGGAAACACTTAAATGATTAAAGGAACAAAAAAGAAATTTCAGCAAAGGCGGCTCAGACAGAAGACAGAGATTAAATTTTCTTCTACTCAATGCTATCTGTTATATTCTCATTTTTATGTCAATGTCAACCTTATAAACAGCTATGTAACTCCACATTACCGTTAATATATTATATTTATGCCAATGTCAACGTTATTGACAAAATCTGTTAAATGTATACATACAGTTGTCCCCCCTTTTGTGAGACCTGGCGGGGAATATAGATACCTGTGTTGTGTCCATATAAAGTTAGTTGTTTAGAAGCTCTCTTTGTATTAATTGCGTTCAACTCTTCTGTTTCCAATCTTCCCTGTCTCAGCACAGAGGAAACTTGAAGATGACTCTTGCAGGAAAACTACTACGAAGGGAAAAACCAAAACTAATGAGGAGGAAAAACAGGGAAAAAAGTATTTTGCTTGTTTTGTGAAGGTTTGAAAAGTCCAATTTTTTTCTTTTGTCCGGGGACAGGACAAATATTGGGAGCCGACAGGGATACCTGTCTGTCTTTTTATCCATCTCTCTCTCTCTCTCTCTCTCTCTCTCTCTCTCTCTCTCTCTCTCTCTCTCTGTGCAACACATCCTTTGGTTTTTGATTGATTAATTGTTGCAGAAAAAGCCATTGATATCTGCTGTTGCTTCTTGCATGAAATTGCATTTCGCAAATCTGTTGCTAAAGGGGAAACGCCATCTTGCTCTGACCTCAACCAAAATAAACCTTGGCTTTAATGGAGGATACTTCATACACATTATATATATTTACACTATATATACATCCAACATCACATCTATTCCCCTGACACACAATACATCATTAACCTTCACCTTGCTCAGGACGTCCCACTTCTAGAATATCAAGGTCTTTCTAAAGTCAAACTCTTCCTTTCTAGATTAATAAATCAAGTTTTAACATACAAACAAACAAACAAACATTGAACTTATTGAAGTCAAAGACACAAACAACAGGTTCAAGTTCTGCTTTTTTCTCTGTTTATCTGTGTGTGTGTTGAGGACATGAATATTGAAGGTCCCGGATGCTGGTGAAGAGATGTCGGGAGATGGGGGAAGAAGATGCTTCGACAGGGAATATTAATCTGCTCTGAGAGAGTCAGTCTCCCATATTTTGTCTCCTTTGAGGAACACACGCCAAGGGATGTACAAATTCCATCTCCTTAAGGTTAAAAGCAATCTCATCTTGGTCTCAGAGAGAGAGAGAGAGAGAGAGAGAGAGAGAGAGAGAGAGAGAGAGAGAGAGATTCGTCTACAAGTAACCATGTACTTTTCCATATGTAAACAAAACTCTTCTTCTTCTCCCTAAAAGTCATCAGTAATTCTGGGCAATCTGTTCCTGAATGTGACCAGGATTTCAACTTCTTCCTTTCCACAGGATTTTCAAGAGATTTCTTTGTTGTTGTTATTGTTATTATAGCATCTTTACACATTATGGATTCCTATAGTGCCCCCAGAGAGTTAAAACAGACGATAATGTAAGAGTTTTTGTCGTTAAAGACCCTCCTATAACAATAACTCAAGATCTCTCTCACGTGTTTATATCGATTTATATCCTTAACATCAGTCAGTATCTTTGGATCACACAGGCCTTATGCCAGCACAGGAATATTGCCTGAAGCTGACCTCTGAATGAATTATGTGTTACAGGTAATAATAAAACTGATCTGTATCTTTTCAGAATACTCTGTCTATCCAGTAGACTTGGAAGAGCCACTTACTTTCTCACAAGAATGATGGTTATAAACCAACATTAATTGTGGCATTGTTGGGTCTGGTCAATGCTAAGGTGTGTATCCCAAAAGAAAGGTCAAACGCCAATGTCTCTCTCAATTGATTCACCCAACTGGGAATTGACAAATCAAAATTGTTAAATCATTAATTAGGAAACTCTTGGGTAGAGAAGGAAGTTTCCTCAGGTAACATGATTGAACAGTACTTAATCTAACGTCACAAATACCTGAGTTTTATGATAGCCAAAGGCTGCATTTCCTCTTAAAAGAGAATCTGTTTTTGAAGGAATTGAATTGGGAAGAGACTTGTGTTTTTGGAGAGAGAAAACTCTCATTACTTTCCTTCATCTCTTCTCTTCTCTCTTCTTCAGGAGACTCTTCCCAGAAGCTTCCAATAACATCTCTTCCTTCAAGAGGAAGGGAGGGAGGAAAGGAGGGGCATCTATCCCTTCCCAAGTGGATAAGGAGAGACCTTCTTAACACTAGCAATCATATCCTTTGACCTTTGACCTCTGAAATCTTACCTGGGAACATTACAAAAGAAAAAGGTTCAGGTCTGAGCCAGAAGCTTCCAATGAGAGACTTCCAAAATAGAACGTTGGAAGCAGACAGACAGACAGACGTCTCTGAGTCTTCTGCCATTCTTGTTTGTCTTCCAAAATGTCAAGCAAATTTGTCTCGAGATTTTTGTCTTTGGAAATTTAGTTAATTAGAAAACCTGGGGATTGATTTCTGTACCTGATAGAAAGTTTGGTGTTGTGGGTCACTATTGGTTATGGCTTAAGATATGTGGCCTTCAGATACACCTAAGAAGGCTAGGTAACAAACGCATAGGCACACATCAATAAATCCGACTAATTCATTCATACTTTAACAGAGAGGGAGGGAGAGGGAGTCTCTCTCTCTCTCTCTCGCTCTCTCTCGCTCTCTCTCTCTCAAGAGGTGCATTCATTATGCAAGCGATTCATCGTCTTTTGTTTACTGGAACCGTTTCATACGACACTAACCTTCCCCTGTGAGACTCATTAAAGGGTTTCCGCCTCCTTCATGTCTCTGCATATTCTCTCTTATTCTTTCTACCTTCTATTCTTTAAACATGTCTTTAACATCCAGTCTCTTCCACTATTCTTTTGTTGAGGATGTCTCCACATTTTCTCCTTCTTCCGCTCAGAGAACGGTGCTTGATCTAGACACCTTTTGTCTTGGATGTAAACATTGAGGGAGTCTTCTTCTTCTTCTTCTTCTTCTTCTTCTTCTTCTTCTTCTTCTTCTTCCAAATTATTACTTAGATTTTCAGTTCCTTAAACTAAGATCTTCATCATTTGATGTCTGTGTTAACCGAGGTCTTCATCAGCTGACGTTTTCATTAAATTAGGTTTTCATTAACAGAAGTATTCATTAACTGATCTTTCTTCGTTAACTTTATTCCCCTCACCTAGGAGCAAAGTACATAGCAAAGAGAGAGAGAGAGAGAGAGAGAGAGAGAGAGAGAGAGAGAGAGAGAGAGAGAGAGAGAGAATCACTCACTCTTTCTCTTCCTCTTTCTCTACATAATTTATAAATAAATACATTTCCCAAGTCTTAATTTACTGCGAAAGACAGCTAATTTCCTTAGTCGAAGTCGAAGTCGATT
>NC_090767.1:50365071-50370071 GCF_036898095.1 Palaemon carinicauda | reverse complement strand
AATGTAAGAGATTGTCATTAAAGACCCTCCTATAACAATAACTCAAGATCTCTCTCACATCTTTATATCGATTTATATCCTTAACATCAGTCAAGATCTTCAGATCACACAGGCCTTATGCCAGCACGGAATATTGCCTGAAGGTGACCTCTGAATGAATTACGTGTTACAGGTAATAATAAAACTGATCTTTATCTTTAGAGAATGCTCTGTCTATCCAATAGACTTGGAAGAGTCACTCACTTTCTCACATGAATTATAATGATATTAATAAACCCAAGAGGTCAATTGCACAAGAGAGAGTAATATTGGGTTAGTAAGGGACGACCTGCTTCTTTCATGACCTGCTTTCCTCATGACCTGCTTTTCTCATAACCTACTTTCCTCACGACCTGCATCTCTCATGACCTGGTTCTCTCATGACCTGCTTTCCTCATGACCTGCTTTCCTCATGACCTGCTTTCCTTCATGACCTGCTTTCCTCATGACCTGCTTTCCTTCCCCTATGCAA
Source organism: Palaemon carinicauda (assembly GCF_036898095.1). Classification (NCBI taxonomy): domain Eukaryota; kingdom Metazoa; phylum Arthropoda; class Malacostraca; order Decapoda; family Palaemonidae; genus Palaemon; species Palaemon carinicauda. The sequence goes on along the minus strand of NC_090767.1, from coordinate 50,369,560 downwards.
GGAAGGTTAAAGGTCAAGTCTTGCTACTTGACTTTAAGGTTTAGTTGACAATAGACTTTGTTTATTTAGTATCGCCAAGACTTTCCACATCTGGTATGTTTCAGTTGTCAATTTGGAGATGAGATTGCAAGGCCCGTGTCGGTTTCCTCTCTAGTTTTAGCCTACTAGAGTTGAGTAATGACCAGGCACATGAACAACCACTTGGGTCAACCGATGTTCGCAAGGGATTTGTACTTACGACCTCAGCTGGGGAAGAAGACTTCCCTACCTCTGAACCTCCTTCATCAGTGGACTAGTTACTTTGACTTCTTGCTTAGTACTGAAAGTCTTTGGAATTCTTTTCCTGCATCGGCTTTCCCAGAAGCTTCCAATAACATCTCTTCCTTCAAGAGGAAGGAAGGGAGGAAAGGAAGAGCATCTATCCCTTCCCCAAGTGGATAAGGAGAGACCTTCTTAACACTTCCTTTGACCTTTGACCTCTGACATCTTATCCTTGAACCTCACAAAAGAAAAAGGTTCAGGTCTGAGCCAGAAGCTTCCAATGAGAGGCTTCCAAAACAGAAGGTTGGAAGCAGACAGACACACATCTCTGGGTCGTCTGCTATTTTTGTTTGTCTTCCAAAATGTCAGGGATATTTGTCTCGATTTTTTTGTCTGAAAATTTGTTAAAATAGAGAAGCTGGAGTGATATTTCGGGAATCTATTTTCATCGTCTCATTTCTTTATTTATCAACTTTAATTAATAAAGTAATTACTTCTGTTTTGAGCGATGTCAAAGGGAAACGAACGATGATTAAAGATACGATCTGTTTAGAGTCGATTTTACTCTGGCTTATTAATCGTGGCATTAGAAAACTAGGCATATATGCAAAATACCCTCAAAATCTTTTCTTTATCAAACAGAAACCAGATATTAATGTTGCTATTTATCTTCTGCTTCTTCTTCTCCTGTTGCTTCTGTTGCTGCTGTTGCTACTTGTGACAGGAGCAACAATAGCAACTGAAGAAGTTCCGTTGACGACAACTAGACTTAGGATCATGAGCCTTTTCCTTCAGAGAGAGAGAGAGAGAGAGAGAGAGAGAGAGAGAGAGAGAGAGAGAGAGAGAGAACAAGTGTCTAAGGACAAGGAACAGAGAGAGAGAGAGAGAGAGAGAGAGAGAGAGAGAGAGAGAGAGAGAGAGGGAACAAGTGTCTAAGGACAAGGAACAGAGAGAGAGAGAGAGAGAGAGAGAGAGAGAGAGAGAGAGAGAGAGAGAGAGAGAGAGAGAGAGAAAGCTTGCACCACAAGAAACAATTGTCAATTAAAATTAATCATAAAAAATACAGAGTAGTTATATAATGTAAATCCACTTCAACCAATCAGATAATCCCAGTCCCTCTTCATATATATATATATATATATATATATATATATATATATATATATATATATATATATATATATATATATATATATATATATATTAGAACAAGTGTTTGGTTGCCTTAATATTCAATGAACATCACTCAAAATAGATGTATTTTATGGCTCCAATGACAAACTGGAAACCTTCAAGAGATCCAACATTATCTATAAATAGTGTTGAATCTTACCTTTTTTGCAGAAGAGACTGTGACGGCACCGAGTAATGTTGTGAACTTAAAGGCAGGTTGGAAACGACTGAGTTATATTATTGTAGAACACTCTCCTTATATACAAAACCTCAAGGCAACAGAACATAACAAGTTCACAAGACAGTTAATATTACAGAGGAAAAACCAGACATGAATTTTCATGTTCGTTTTAGTGCGAGGGAAGAGCGAAGATACAAGCATAATATATACAAAAGGAATTATGTACAATTGTGTGAAACACGGTTGGTACATGGCTCCCCTCTAAAAATGACATACTGTACATGTTAAATAGGACGCCCTGATCTAGAGAGGCGAACTCTAGGCGGGTCATCTGGCAGAAGATAAGCAGGTTTTAGACGATCAATGGAGACCCAGTCTTCTTTGCCCCGAATGTTTAGGAGGAATGCTTTCGGACTGCGTCGGATCACAAGGATGGGCCCGTGTAAGGGGCGTTAGTGGTGGCTTGCTGGTGTCGTTGCGCAGGAAGATGTGCGTTGCAGAGTGCAAGTCCGTTGGTATGTGATGCTTCGCTGGGGGCTTGTAAGTCTGGCGGCACGGAGTAAATTTTCCCATGACGTGACGTATGCGCTGGAGATCGTCGGAGGAGGTTGTAGAAGGAAAAAATTCGGCAGGGACGACCAACAGGTCGCCATACACCATTTCAGCTGCCGAGACATCGAGGGCGTCTTTAGGAGTGGTCCTTAGTCCCAGGAGGACCCAGGGAAGCTGAGTAAACCAGTTGCAATCCTTGCAGCGGGACATCAAAGCTGCTTTGAGGGTGCAATGAAAACGTTCAACCATTCAATTGGCAGCGGGGTTGTAGGCCGTTGTCTGATGTAGGGTGATGCCCAGGAGATTCGCTAATGACGTCCACAATTGAGAGGTGAAAGTGGTTCCCCTGTCAGAAGTAATATGCTCGGGGATACTGAATCTTGAAATCCATCCAGAGAGTAAGGCAGATGTACATGAGGCGGACGTTGCAGTTTCCATGGGAATGGCTTCAGGCCAACGAGTGGAGCGGTCGATGACGGTAAACAGGTAACGATGTCCTTGTGATGTGGGTAGGGGGCCTACAACGTCAACGTGAATATGTGCGAAACGATGCTGAGGTTGAGGAAAGGTGCCCACTCCTGAATCCCTGTGTCGATGTACTTTGGAAGTTTGGCAAGATGTACAAGCGCGGACCCAATCCTTAGCATCCTTAGAAATGCCGTGCCAAATGAACTTTGCCTTCAGCAGCTGTGCAGTAGAACAGCACGGGGGATTTGAAAGGCCGTGAATGAAATCAAACACCTGTCGGCGCATGGGAGCAGGAATCCAAGGTCGCGGTCTACCAGTACTGACGTCACAGAGGAGGGTGGTGTTGGAGTCTTCGAGGGGAAAATCATCCCAACAGAGGGACGTGCAGGATGTCCTACAAGCTTGATACTCTGGATCCTGTTGTTGGGCTTCAGCCAGGGCGTTGTAATCCAATCCCAGTTGAACGGCAGCCAACGTGCTTCTTGACTGGGCATCGGCAACGGGATTCATTTTCCCAGGGACATATTGGAGGGTGCAATTGTATTCATCCACGGCGGAGAGATGTCGGCGTTGACGGGCAGACCAGGCGTCAGACTGTCGAGTGAAGGCGTGCACCAGAGGCATGTGGTCTGTGCGAATGACGAAGGGCGTACCTTCTAAGAAATGGCAAAAGTGACGGACAGCCAAGTGCACCGCCAGCATTCTCGATCGAAGGTAGAATAACCCGATTCTGCCTTGGACAGTTTTCTGCTGAAGAAGGCCAATGGGCGGGGCGAGCCTTTGACCACCTGCTCGAGTACTGCACCAATAGCGACGTCGCTGGCATCGGTGGAGAGAAGGAGAGGGGCGTGTGGGATAGGAAAAGTGAGAGCCGCAGCAGTTGATAAGGCCTTCTTTGCATTGCAGAAGGTTGCTTCTTGAAGGGGACCCCACTTCAGGTCCTTTGGCTTGCCCTTGAGGGAGGCGTAGAGGGGAGCAAGAGTGGCGCCAATGGCTGGCAGAAAACGGTGATAATAGTTGATCATGCCCAAGAATTCCTGCAGAGCTTTGACGGTCGAGGGCGCGGGGAAATTCTAAAGGGCTGCTACCTTCTCAGGGAGGGGATGGACTCCTTCAGGAGTGATACGGTGCCCTAAAAACGACACTTCGTTGGCGCCAAAGGTAAACTTGTCGTACCGGACTACAAGGCCGTTTTGTTGCAGGCGGTCGAGCATGATGCGCAGGTGACGGAGGTGTTCCTCTTTTGAGGAGGAGAACACAAGTATGTCGTCCACATAACATACACAGAAAGGGAGGTCCCCTAAGATGCCATCCATGAGACGTTGAAACGTTGCCCCAGCATTACGAAGGCCAAAACAGGAGTAATTGAAGGTGTATGCACCAAACGGAGTGGTGATGGCGGTCTTGGGGATGTCTTCTGGGTTCATAGGCACCTGATAATACCCCTTCAGGAGGTCGAGCGTGGAGAAAACCTTCGCTTTGTGCAGGTAGGAGGTTACATCGGCAATGTTTGGGAGGGGGTAGTGATCCGGTTCTGTTTGCATGTTCAGGCGCCTGTAATCCCCGCACGGACGGAGGGAGCCGTCTTTCTTCAGAACGATGTGTAAGGGTGATGACCATGGGCTGGAGGCCTTTTGGCAAAGGCCCATTTTCTCCCTTTCGGCGAACGTCTGTTTGGCGGCTGCCAATCGTTCCGGTGCCAGACGTCTGAATTTTGCGAAGACTGGGGGTCCCGTCGTCTTGATATGGTGATAAATACCGTGCTTGGCAGGAACCGTGGGCGTTTGGCAAAGTTCTGGACGGAAAACTTCCGGGTACAATGTGATGAGGTGGGCGTAGGCATCCGTGGGTGCC
>NC_090767.1:50344493-50356993 GCF_036898095.1 Palaemon carinicauda | reverse complement strand
GCCAGTCAAAAGACCCCATAACTCTCTAGCGGTAGTATCTCAACGGGTGGCTGGTGCCCTGGCCAACTGGTTTTAAGAAGCCAATAATGTTGAAACGTGATGCCATCCCTAGGGCCAGGGGAATGGCGGTGTATATTAGGACCGAGTACCCTGCTTCTCATAAGTCCTGCTATCAATGTGGATGTCATGAGATTCAGGTAATAAAAGTTTGTGGCAGGCATAACAACTTTTATTTGTGTTCGATCTACCGGAATCCAGACATAGATGATTCTATCTTCGATTGTCTTCTTACCATTATGGCTAAGATACAAGAAGATGATAGAAAGGCTTCTTTTGTCTTTGTTGGTGATTTTAATGCTCACCATAGGGAGTGGTTAAGTTCTATCTCTCCTACCGATCGCCATGGCTTAAGAGCTTTAGACTTTGCCTCTGAATCAGGCTGTGAGCAAATCATAAATGAAGCTACTCACAGGTCTGGTAATTGCTTGGACCTCGTATACACTGACTCCCCTGGCGTTATAACTAGTAAGGTTGGTTCTCCAGTCGGGACATCTGATCATGCCTTGATTTCATTATTAGTGAAGTCTGAGCAGCCTGTCCCTTATATATCATATTCTTGTAAAATTTATATGAAATCCCAAGCAGACTGGAATGGGATTTTACATGATCTTTTGTGCTTGAATTGGTCACAATTATATAATAGTGTAGACCCTGTTGTCCCTTTGAATGAGAATCTAATCAACATAATTGATAGGCGTATCCCTTCTCGTGTGCTAAGGTATCGAGTGAAGGACAAACCGTGGTTCAATGATGATTGTAGACGTGCTTATTTGGAGAAACAGGAGGCCTATCATCTTTGGAAGGGGAACAGATCAGATTTGACCTGGAACAACTATACTCAGCTTCGAGCTTTTGCTCAGAGAGTTTATGCCTCAACTGAAAAGGAGTACAATTTAACCATAAAAGAAACACTTTCTGGTACAACTCAGGAACATAAATGGTGGTCTACCCTTAAATCTGCAATCTTTGGTGTAGATGCAACAGTTCCTCCTTTACTTAAACCAGATGGCTCAGTCACTCACTGTCCAAAGGAAAAGGCAACCCTTTTGGCTGATGTTTTTGACAGTAAACAGAGTAATGAAAAACTTGAACTTCCTCATTCTTGTTTTCCTGAGGCTAAACTAACTAGTTTAGCTTTTCGATCTCGTGAGATTAAAGCTCTGTTGATGGACCTTGATGCTTATGGAGGTGTAGACCCAAATGGTATTTTTCCTTTGTTTTTTATAAAGACAGCAGATTTCTTAGCTCCAAAGTTATCTGTTATTTTGCGCAAGTTAGCAAGAAGAGGAGCTTTTAGCACTAGTTGGAGAATTGGTAATGTTACTCCTCTATGTAAATGTGTTTGTGGTAGCTCAAGTCCCACTGATTACCGCCCAATTTCCATAACTCCCATATTATCTAAAGTTTTTGAACGTCTTCTGGCAAAACGTCTTAATAGGTTTGCTGAAGGTAATCATCTACTCCCTAGTTTGCAATTTGGTTTTCGTAAAGGCCTTGGAGCATGTGATGCCCTTCTTACAATCTCCAATGCAGTACAGAAATCCCTTGATTGTGGTCGGGAAGTTCGTATGATTGGCCTTGATTTTAGTGCTGCCTTTGACCGTGTTAATCATGAGGCTCTTGTTTTCAAACTGAAACAGTTGGGAGTGGGTGGGTTGTTTCTAACCATTATTATTGGTTTTTTAAGTAATAGATCTCAAAGAGTTGTTGTTGATGGGCACCATAGTGATTATAGGAATGTGATATCCGGTGTTCCACAGGGTAGTGTTCTTGGCCCATTACTTTTCATACTATATACACATGACATGTGGTTTGGCCTAGAAAACAAGCTTGTTGCATATGCAGATGATGCTACTCTCTTTGCATCAATTCCATCCCCTGAATGTAGATCTAGGGTTGGTGAATCCCTTAATAGAGATTTAGCTAGAATTAGTGCTTGGTGCAAATTATGGGGTATGAAGTTGAATCCTAACAAAACTCAAAGTATGATTGTAAGTAGGTCAAGGACGGTGGCTCCTCAACATCCGGATCTCAGTATTGATAATGTTTCTTTAAATATATATGACTCTTTCAAAATTTTAGGTGTGATTCTCGACAGTAAATTTACTTTTGAGAAACATATAAGGTCTGTGTCTTCTTCAATTGCACAAAAAATAGGCTTATTGAGAAAGTCTTTTAAGATTTTCGGTGATCAATCTATTCTGAAGAAGTGTTTTAATTCTTTCATTCTACCTTGTTTTGAGTATTGTTCTCCTGTTTGGTCTTCAGCTGCTGATTCTCATCTTAATTTGTTGGACAGAAACTTACGGTCTATTAAATTTCTTATTCCTGATCTAGATATTAATCTCTGGCACCGTCGTTCAATTAGTTCATTATGCATGTTGCATAAGATTTTTCATAACTCTGACCATCCTTTACATTCAGATCTCCCTGGACAATTCTATCCTGTTCGTAATACTAGGCAGGCAGTTAATTCTAATAGCCAGGCCTTCTCCATCACGGGACTCAATACTACGCAGTACTCTAGAAGTTTAATTCCAGCTGTTACCAAGTTGTGGAATGATCTTCCTAATCGGGTGGTTGAATCAGTAGAACTTCAAAAGTTCAAAGTTGGAGCAAATGCTTTTTTGTTGACCAGGCGGACGTGAGTCTTTTTATAGTTTATTTATGACATATTTGTTTTTGATGCTGTTAATAGTTTATATATGACATGTCTGTTTTGACGTTGTTACTGTTTTTAGAATGATTTATTGTTAATTTGTTCTCTTCATTTATTTATTTCCTTATTTCCTTTCCTCACTGGGCTATTTTTCCCTGTTGGAGCCCCTGGGCTTATAGCATCTTCCTTTTCCAACTAGGGTTGTAGCTTGGATAGTAATAATAATAATAATAATAATAAAAGGAGTTGGGCAAACATTAACAAAAAAACTTTTTTCTTATTTCAAAACCCACCAAGGCCAGAATACAAACTTAAACTGGAAGACTAAGGAAAAAAACCAACGTACAGTGGTAACGTGTTTGCCCCGCATTCGCGTGGCAAGAGATCGATCCCCGACCAGGACCGTGAGTTTAAGCTGTTTACTGGGGAGGCTACTGCTGTGGTAGGGCACCACAGTGGGGGGTTGGGCTTGCCCGGCTAACGTTCTGGTGAGCATCTATTCTGATGGAACCGGAACTGAAACCAGCTACCTTTTACCTTTAATTAAGAGGTCATGATCTAATTCTTTGTTGAAACACGTTAAGTTTATATATAGAATTATTCTGTAGCCTAAACCATGTCCAGTAACATCGTAGGCTATCCTAAGAAAGCCCACATCACATATATGTCCATAATGTTTTAAAGCATTTTACCAAGTCAAATACATCTCAAAACTACTCACCAATGAATGAATGAAGTCTCATTGATAAATGCACTACACTAAATCGCGTAAAATCATCGCAAAACTTTATATAAATAAAACTTTCGTTAGGTCTGAGGCAGCAGTTTAAGAACTTCACTCAGACGATTTGTTTTGGATGACGTCACTGGACAAGGAATCTGAAGGAGGAGTGAGACAAGGATTATCAAGCGTAACATCAGCGTCTTCTATTGGTACATCAGTCTTTTTTTAATTAGTATAAATTCTCTCTCTCTCTCTCTCTCTCTCTCTCTCTCTCTCTCTCTCTCTCTCTCTCTCTCTCTCTCTCTCTCTCTCACATAGTCTATCACGAAAAAGAAAACAATAACATCAATGTCTCTCCCCAAACCCATCAAAGCTTCCAGTCAGTTTCCCTTGATGTGTTTTAGTCACCTTCGTCTCCCATCTGACATCAAAGTGACCCCAAGTGATGTCCTCCATATTGTTTGTTTACATAACTCACCTTCTTCTTAATAGCCGCCCCCCCCCCTCTCTCTCTCTCTCTCTCTCTCTCTCTCTCTCTCTCTCTCTCTCTCTCTCTCTAAATATGGAGGATCTTGATGTGTTGCTTCTAAAGTTTTTGAGGTAGCTTAGTTGCTTTTGTTCTTTGATGCGGCTGTTATAGTACCAGGCGTCAGCGTGTTTCCTCTCAGGGTGTTTTTTCTGAGGCCTGGAAACACTTGCGGCTGCGTTTAGTTGTTTGTTGAAATCGAGTGATAGGGTGGATATATCATTGTGAGGATTTTTAATGTATTCCAGAGCCCATTCTCTCATAGTTGCTTCGAATTTTTCCCAGTTAGCAAAGTCTGGGGTCCGCCTTTGGGGGGGGGAGGGGGTATTGCTCCAATTCGAGTTTGGAAAACCTGGCAACCCTGTTTCATCCTGCGCAGAAACCCCTGCCCCCTGCGCAGAAGCTTTTCCCCTACCTATTACTCGTTTTATTATCCTATTCCTTTTAAAATCATCTCATTTTATATTCCCATTCAATGTTATTTATCATACATGAATACTTTCTCTGGACTAGTTTCCCTATACAGTTCATTCATGTTTACCGTCTACACTCCGTTGTTTTTCTGTTGACCAATCATGAACAGATACTATTCAAAGTTTACACAAGGGGGTTGTCAACTGATATTTCCCTACCCCCTTCCTTTGTCTCTTTGAGTGGTCTGTTTATACCAAATCCTTTTCCCTTGTAACCTTTGTCCTAGTAAGGTGTCCGTCATTTCAAGTGAGGTTTATTTTTTCGTATTTTGCGATGGAGGAGGTTACAGATACTTGTAACGGCTTCAGTATTCCGTACCTAAAATCATTTGCTAAATTCCATGGTGATTTTTATTAATCTTCAGCCAATGTTGATAATTTCCTGAAATCACACAACGTAATTCCTCAACCCTTACAGTGCCCCAAGTGCCGTTTCCCTCCTATCTTACAGGAAAGACATTCACGTATCTTATTGTAATACCGAAACCATCATTCCTAAAACCAAAAAGAAAAGTCGCTGTGGTTATACCGTTACTTATTATAAAGGTACATTTTTGGGAAAAAGCCGTCTACCCCCATGGAGGATAATATTAATTGCAAAAAGCCAAGTCATTCCTCAATAGTCATTATATGTGTTGTGACCGGGGAACTCCTATGTTACGTTAGGTGGGTTTGTTAGGTTCTGTCCCCTTTTTTTACTTTTTATATATTGAGTAAAACTTATAATGGAAAATTATTTAAAATACGTATGGGAAGATCTAGCATTACTATCGCTAGTAATGTTGGTAACGCTGTGTATCATTCGTAACATGGAGAATTTTACCATTCTCAGTAAATACGTGAGGTTTATGACCTATCATACTACTAGGTTAGGTTAGGTGGGTTTGTTAGGTTCTGTGCTCTTTTTGTACTTTTTATATACAGTATTGTGTAAAACTTATATGGAAAAAATATTTGAAATACGTATTCAAATATCTAGCATTGCTATCGCTAGTAATGCCATCGTACCGTTGACATTCTCCATCGTCGGTAACACTGTATCATTGGTAACGTTGCTAATGTTATTGTTCGCATCACATCCGTAAGGGAAGTGTCGCGGTTGAACTAGTGTTTATATCTAAATATTCTAACCCATCATATATGACAACATTGTTTATATTTAACCATTTTAACAGAAAATATATGTTTTCCTGTAGGAAATATCGTGATTTATCCGGTTTTCACCTTCATTTCATCCATAATAACATCAACCAATTTGACAACTTAAAGTTAGCCGAATTGGTTGATCTGTTTGTTTGCGGTTGAAATGAAGGTCAAATTCGGTTAAATCACGTTACTTACTATAGGAAAACATATATTTTCTGTTCGAAATCACACCCTGTACTACAATACAAATTTACCGGTTAGGTTAGGAAGGAAAGTGTTATTATAATGTTTGGTTTTGCTAGGATAAGTGTAAAGCATTGAAAGGACAATGGCTGAATGATTAGTTCCAGTAATTATCTCCTTTGAAAAGGATTCCATGGAAATTTATTCCTGTTTTTGTTTGTTTTGGTATTTTGGTAAACTTTCAAGTTTCATTTGGAATATTTAATTGTAGGGCATAGTTATTGCTTGTGCCTAGAGGAGGAGGATAATAATAATAATAATAATAATAATAATAATAATAATAATAATAATAATAATAATGAAAATCAGGATGATGATGATGTAATAGTGATAGTACTTAAATAGTAATAGTACTCTAATAGTTATAGTTATATTAATAATAATAAATGATAATAGTTGTAATGGTACTGTACTAGTAATAGCTATAGTGAAAATAATAATAGTAATAATAATGGTAATAATAATTCTAAATGATAAAGATAAATTATGATGAATAATAATGAAAATATTAATAAAGAAAATAGTTAATAATAATAAATAATAATTAGTTATTAATAATAATAGTGAATAAAGATAGTATTTGATAATAGTTAGTAATTAATAATAATTAATGATAGCAATTAGTAATTAATAATAATAATTGGTAAATGATAATGAATAATAATAATTATTCAATAATAATAATAATAATAATTGGTAAATGATAATGAATAATAATAATTATTCAATAATAATAATAATAATAAAAATAATAATAATAATTATAATAATAATAATTAGTAATTAATGATAATAATGAAAATAATAATAATAATAATTAGTAATTAATAATCATAATAAGTAATTAATAATAATAGTTAGCAATTAATAATAATTTGTAATTGATATAATTAATGAAACTGACTAATTATTAATAATAATAATTAATAATAATGACTAGTAATTAATAATAATTCATAGTTAATGATAATAACAACAATTAGTAATTAATGATAATAATAGTTTACAACAGACTGTGGCCTTTCTACATAACGATAGGCAAGGTTTATAGAGTAAACTAAATAAGGTTTAGTCTCTAAACCTAATCTCACTTGGCTCTGCTGGAAAAAAGGGAGGTAGGTGCACAATAGTCTCTCTGGCTTTTATCATGATAATGTGACTTAGTTTCTAAATGTATTTCCTTATTAAGAAAGTTTGATGCTTAAACCTCATTGTTCGTATGCAAAGACAAATTCTCGTCCCTTGATGTGCGCATAGTTTTTCATCTAGGTTGGAACTCGGCTGATGGAATTTATAGCGAGTTGTCGTTAGTTATTGACCGATGCTGGGGAAGCAAATGAGTAGCCATTTTGTTTCCAGCCACCAGAGAGTACAGAATTATTTCCGCCATTTTCATCTAGCTCTTATGATTTTTGGTTTTCTTTTATATGATGGTTTTGTCGAGATCAATGTATGCGAATGTTTTTGTGAAAGAGGCAGGATACGCAGACTCCATCCCAATTATGATAACTGTGATAGTTACCCTCACAGTCTGCTAATAATCTGCTTCTGTCCTGTTGGACGGCTTTACTCATGCAGTCCCTTCCCTCGTTATGGTGATGATTATGTCAATTTAACTGAGGAAAAATGAAATTCCTTAGACACTCTGTTGGAAAGGTTTCCTATATCTGTCTTCCTGTGCCAGGATGATCCATAGAAGGGGAAATTCAAGTTTGTCCTTTTCCTTATGACTTTTTCACTGCAATGATAGAAATGGCATTGCATCACTCTTACTGTTTCTCTCCCTGTACCATTATTTCCTCTTCCTGAGTCTGCTAATACAGTAATTCAAGCATAGAATAGAGGCATGTGGCTAAGTACAAGAGAACAGTTTGTTTGTTCCTCGTTCTTTGATTGCGAGATTGATTCAGCCTCAGCTGGAGTTGGTCATTAAAGTTGGGAAAGCAAAAAGTTATCCAGTCATAGAATCTTTACTTTTGATTTTGCTGCTATTTTGAACACAAGTACAGACAGCAGCTGTCAAATGTATTAATATTTTTCTCTTTTCATGAAATTGAAGCAAGGAGTTCATGTTTCCTTGAGGGAGGATAGACTTTGCAACTGGTTAATAGTTAATCCAGCTGTAGATCCACACTCCCTCTGTGCTTCTTGTAGGAGGCATGACTCTTTGCAGGCATCTCAATGAGCTGAGTGTAGGTCATAGCCTCCTGTGCAGTGGCAGGCGTACTTTCTGAAAAGGGAAGAAGTGAGCGAAGCGTTTGACGGGGTCGGACTGTGGCAACGCCCAAGAAGATTCCGAGGAATTCTATTGCTGCTGTTCTCTCTTTGAGGGGTGCGATCACTGCTGCTACCTGTGTGCATTTGCCCCTGGATCTATCCCCGGGGAATATGTTACAGGGGCTTGTAGTCCTCAGAGCTTTTCTTGTTTTCACTGGTGCATTGTAGTGGTTTGCGGACTATGGCCAGATGTAGCACGCAAACTTCCTAGTGTCAGAATGCCGACCACACTCCAACATTTACTACACTAAAAGATAAAACGGTGGAATACCCCAAAATATGGGTAACAGGTCAAGAGGAATGGGCACTGGGCACCACCGATTGATTTTTTATTGGGCAAGGGGACCCAGCTAGAACTAGTTGCTTAATATTATTCAAAGGTAAGCCGTTTTGAGGTTATTCAAGTACTGAACATTAGTAGAGGAAAAAAAATAAAGGAAAGAACTGATACCAAGGGAAAAAAATCTATTCATTACTGGATCACAATACCAAGTTCACAGTAGAGGAATGCTCACATCACTCAAACAACAGGATACACAGAGCATGTCTGATATAGATTCATTCCCGCTTTCTACTGTCTGGGCTAATTCACAACAGTTTTTGTCAAATCCTTCACACTTGGGAACAGTCAAATGTCAGCAGAATGCTTCTCTACTTGATTGTAATTCCAACTAGAATCTCCAAGCAAACCTGCTTTTAACAGTCTTCACCAGGCTGACCAGCAACGTAAACAGGTGCAGGTTTATGCTATGTTACTCCTATTCCAGTACCTCTACTTGTCTCCCTACGTGGGGTAGGGTCTTGCTATCATTACCTGTTAACAGAGACAATAACAGATCAAGTCATTTTGAGGGGGTGGGGGGGCACATGAGGGTTAACGAAAATACTGAAACATAAATAAAACTAATAATTTGTTAGGTATTTTTTCTAACTTTGAAAATGGGGATTTTTTTTTAACACAAACCATAATTCATTGTAGCGTGGGGAATCCGTAGCGTTAGAAGTACTCCTTGAATGCTCTTTGCCCTTGACTTTGCAGGCCGTTGGGCTTCCTTAAGTCCTTCAGGTTGGCCCATCATGACTTTGAGGGAGTTGGTAGCTAAAGCTACTGCTCTACTGGGACACTCTAGGCAATTGTAAGTGTGTCAAATATTCCCAACGACACCTGTGCTGAAGGGCATGGTGGTTCCCCCACTCCCAGGGATCTTAGTAGTTGACCTTTAAGCCCAAGAAGGTGGATAAGTTGAGTAAGGTAGCTCCTGACCAGGCAGGTAAAGTGCCGGCTTCGAGAGCCATGGTCCCCGTTGGTGGCTAAAAAGAGAAAAAGACCTGTCCAAAGAGTTACCTTGAGTAGGGAAGTGCCTGTCTCGCTACTTGGCGACTTGATGGAGACAGGTCTGTGTCCTGGGTAACGCGTATCCTTAAGGATCGTTACTTGATAACCTATCAGGACCGCCAGTCCTCCCTGTCTCTAGTTCCATTAGAGTTCCTGATTGAGCATCCAACATCAACGAATGGCCCGGCCTTGCAGGCAGAGGTGGAAGGTATGTTGAAGAGTGTGCTTTAAGTCCTTAAAGAGGAGTTTCCAGGCTTTTAGCATTGACTGCTCCTGGTGGAAGAAGGGTACTGGAGGCTGGTCATTGACCTCCCTCCCCTGAACAAGTTTTTTCCCCAAACAAAGTTCAGGAAGGAGACAGTATGGTCTGTGCTGTCTTCCTTCAGAAAGGGAGACATTATGTTTTCAGTAGACATGAAGGACACGTACTTTCAAGTGCCTGTTCATCAGCCCTCTCAAGAATATCTCCACTTGTACCTTTATGTTACGGTGTACCCAGATTTTGTGCTTTGGACTGTGTATGGGTCCCCAGCTGTTCATTTGGGTGTCCTCTATGGTAGTCGCTTGAGCCCATTTGCAATGGGTATGCTCGCTGAGGTATCTCAATGATTGGTTGATCCTGGCCTTTTTGGAGAGGTAGTTGGTTTAGGATCGTGATCAGATCCTCATATTTTGCCACGATATGGAGAGTGAGGTAAACTGGGAGAAGTAGAATCTTATACCCAAGTAGAGGATGGAGTACTTGGGCATGCTGATAGACACGGCAGCAGTGAGAGTCTCTTCAACAAATGATCACATCACCAGGTTCAGGGAAGTTTTGCAACCATTCCTGTCCAAGACAGAAGTACCAGGATGGCGCTGGGAATGTCTTCCTGTTCATCTATCCTAATTGGAGAAGCTCATTCCTCCTGGGTATCTCCACCAGAGATCCCTTCAGTGGTGTCTGAAGGATCACTGGTTAGCCAACAGGGATTCTCCGTTTCATCCTGTTCCAGTGGAGCAGGAAGTTTGTCCCAAAGCTACTGCCCCACTGCTGGCTCGACCAGGAGAACCTAAACAATGGAGTCCTACTAGATTCTCTACCTCCGGACATGTAACTCTACCTGCCTGCGTTAAAAGGAGGTGTGTGGAGCACACCTAGAAATCCTGATACTCTCAGGGACATGGACTAAAGAAGAAATGCATCTGCACACCGTCCTTGAGATGCAAGTAGTATTCATGGGGTTGCAAGCATTTCAAGAAGGTTTGAGCAACACCACACCATAGTGGCCTTTGCGAACAAGCAATGGGAGATGGTCTCCTGCCCTCTTTATAGGCAAGAGGAATATACTTGCAGACACACTCAGCCGTCAGAGGCAGTTTGTAGAAGTAGAATGGTCCCTACATCCTCAGGTAGGGGAAAGGCTTCTTGCCGTGTGGCTCTCTCTGGAGATCGACCTGTTTGCCCCCTGGCTGAACAGAAAGATCCCCATGTTTTGTTCCCCCAATTCGGGGCCCATGGTTGTTGTTTTTTTTTATGCCCTACAATACTAATGGGATCACTTGGATGTGTACTCTTTTCTGTCATTCAGCCTGATCCTGCCAGTAATCAACAGTGTGTTGTTTACACCAGGACTCTGGGTGACCCTGGTGGCTTCGAGATAGCCTCATGCGTAGTGGTATCCCGATCTGCTTGCTTTTCTGGTCAAGGTCCTGAGAGGACTACCCCTGTAGCCCACATTTAGGCCTATATATGCCTATACATAATTACAGTTTATATAGGCCTATATATATACATATATATAGATATATATTTATATATATATGTATATATAGGCCTATATAAACTGTATTTATGTATAGGCATATATAGGCCTAATATATATATATATATATATATATATATATATATATATATATATATATATATATATATATATATATATATATATATATAGGCCTATATATGCCTATACATATGTACAGTTTATATAGGCCTATATATACATATATATAGATAGATATATCTATCTATCTATCTATATATATATATATATATATATATATATATATATATATATATATATATATATATATAATATATAGGCCTATATAAATTGTATTTATGTATAGGCATATATAGGCCTAATATATATATATATATATATATATATATATATATATATATATATATATATATATATATATATATATATATATATATATATATATATATATATATATATATATATATATATATATAGGCCTATATATGCCTATACATATGTACAGTTTATATAAGCCTATATATACATACATATATATATATATATATATATATATATATATATATATATATATATATATATATATATATATATATATAATAAATAATTTGATATGATAACCAGTATTTATACGCAAAATGACGAAACATTAAATAAATCAAATGCACAAGTACTTTCTTACATTAAAATATATATAAAAAATACAACAATAAATTAAAATTTTAACATGAGCAATATAATTGTATCTAAAGTACCATTTTTGTCTCGTTAAAAATAGTTGATTTTTTCTCCTTTTAATATTTTTTTGTTTTGGAATAATGCAATGAAACTGATCTCTCTCTCTCTCTCTCTCTCTCTCTCTCTCTCTCTCTCTCTCTCTCTCTCTCTCTCTCTCTCTCGATACAATATGACTTGTCATATTCACATTGAGTTACTGCAGTTCCTTTACAAAATCTGTTTTCTTATCTCCAGTAAAATATGTTGAGTAAGTAAATATCGAATATGATTAAAACGAATCCCATAAGTAATTAAGTAAATTATTGGTTAGATGAAGAGGTGGTTAAATTATAAGTATGACGGCTATAAGGCAATTTGGCACAAACTGTATGTAACCATGAGTGTTTCCAGAACGGTAATAAGATTAATCAAGAGTTGGTTTCAGACCAATTCACTTCGGACCAGTTATTGGTATTAGACTCATCGTCGTTAGACCAATTTTCTGGGACCGAGGGTTTTTATGTTGCCCTTGAAATGACAAGACTAGACACACACTCTCTCTCTCTCTCTCTC
>NC_090767.1:50326993-50339493 GCF_036898095.1 Palaemon carinicauda | reverse complement strand
AGCTTCAATTAAGCTTTTGTATATTGAAATAAGTCGATGAATTTTGGAATCCTTCAACTCGTGGCTCCACATTGGTCGTTGGTATTTCACTTTGATCATTCAAGACTTGTCTCGTTTAAACAAAACCTATTCCAATATTATTTTTATATAAGCTATTTATAATCTCTACCTCCTCTTCTATTATGTTCTTTGCGCTAATTACAACTTTATTTCATTTCTGTGTTTTACTACGTATTGAAGATGAACAATAAATAACATTTGGAAGTTATCATGCATATTCTAATCTGAGAGTTGCAGGACTGCCAACCGAGCAGCACACCGCATTGCCGTCTTCAGCAGCTAATTTAGACGAGTCTTGATATTCGTGGGGGTTGGTATGCCTGTTTCCAGCAAAACATTTTCTTCAGCAAGTTGGGAAATTCTTGAAAATCAAACTTGTATACCTTTACGCATTTCTTGCAAAGAATAGATTAAGGCAATGACTATATATATATATATATATATATATATATATATATATATATATATATATATATATATATATATATATATATATATATATATATATATATATATAGATAGATAGATAGATAGATAGATAGATAGATAAAGTAAGAAACAAAGTGAAGAAGCAATAGCCATAAATTCGCTTTCAACAATAAGATGGTAATTTGAGTTCTGCCTGCGAGTGCGACGTGTACTGCAGATGGCTCCGAAAGATCCAAAGGAAGCTGATCTTTCTTCGACCGCCGTCTTCAGCGCAATACTAAAGACCAAATGATTTCCAGCGATCACTGGTATGTCTTCGGAGAGGACAAAATTGGTTCAGTAAAACTTCAGAGTGGAGAAGTCAAAAAGGCTTCAGTGGAGCCCTTTTAGCTGAAGACTAATATTTTACTTTTTTATTTATAAAGCTATTTAGGAAGAGGAATATATGAAGTATAAATTATGTCTTTAGTGAATATGAATAGTGACTTGAATGAATGTTGCGGTGTTGAAGCTGAGTATTGTGTTATTTTACGTTATATTCTATTTTGAGCCTCTTTCTTGCTTAGCCATTTCTCTTCCTTCTCTCCCTCCAAGCAGTCATCTTTACCGTTATCATTTCCTTCCTTTCCTTACCTTTCTTGCTCATTCTCTTTCAATTCCAAGTAATTTTCCTGACATAAACAGCCCCAAAGGAAAGGGAGAGGCAGGCCATGAAACAACGACCAAGGGAAGGGAGAGGCGGGCCATGAAACAGCGTCCATGGAAAGGGAGAGGCGGGCCATGAAACAGCGACCAAGGAAAGGGAGAGGCGGGCCATGAAACAGCGACCAAGGAAAGGGAGAGGCGGGCCATAAAACAGCGACCAAGGAAAGGGAAAGGCGGGCCATGAAACAGCGACCAAGGAAAGGGAGAGGAGGGCCATGAAACAGCGACCGAGGAAAGGGAGAGGCGGGCCATGAAACAGTGACCAAGGAAAGGGAGAGGCCGGCCATGAAACAGCGAACAAGGAAAGGGAGAGGCGGGCCATGAAACAGCGACCAAGGACAAGGAGAGGCGGGCTATGAAACAGTGACCAAGGACAGGGAGAGGCGGGCCATGAAAGAGCGACCAAGGAAAGGGAGAGGCGGGCCATGAAAGAGCGACCAAGGGGAGCCAGAGGCGGGCCACGAAAGAGCGACCAAGGGGAGCCAGAGGCGGGCCATGAAAGAGCGACCAAGGACAGGAAGAGGCGGGACACGAAAGAGCGACCAAGGACAGGAAGAGGCGGGCCACGAAAGAGCGACCAAGGGGAGCCAGAGGCGGGCCACGAAAGAGCGACCAAGGACAGGAAGAGGCGGGCCACGAAAGAGCGACCAAGGACAGGAAGAGGCGGGCCATGAAAGAGCGACCAAGACCAAGGAAAGGAAGAGGTGGGCCACGAAAGAGCGAACAAGGACAGGAAGAGGCAGGCCATCCAACAGCAACCAAGGAAAGGAAGAGGCAGGCCATCCAACAGCAACTAAGGAAAGGAAGAGGCAGGCCATCCAACAGCAACCAAGGAAAGGAAGAGGCAGGCCCTCCAACAGCAACCAAGGAGAGGAAGAGGTAGGCCATCCAACAGCAACCAAGGAAGGGAAGAGGCAGGCCATCCAACAGCAACCAAGGAAAGGAAGAGGCAGGCCATCCAACAGCAACCAAGGAAAGGAATAGGCAGGCCATGAAAGAGCAACCAAGGACAGGAAGAGGCGGGCCATGAAATTGCCACCAAGGAAAGGAAGTGGCAGGCCATCCAACAGCAACCAAGGAAAGGAAGAGGCAGGCCATCCAACAGCTACCAAGGCAAGGAAGAGGCAGGCCATCCAACAGCAACCAAGGAAAGGAATAGGCAGGCCATGAAAGAGCGACCAAGGACAGGAATAGGCGGGCCATGAAAGAGCGACCAAGGAAAGGAAGAGGCAGGCCATCTAACAGCAACCAAGGAAAGGAAGAGGCAGGCCATCCAACAGCAACCAAGGAAAGGAAGAGGCAGGCCATCCAACAGCAACCAAGGAAAGGAATATGAAAGAGTAACCAAGGACAGGAAGAGGTAGGCCATCCAACAGCAACCAAGGACAGGAAGAGGCAGGCCATCCAACAGCAACCAAGGAAATGAAGAGGCAGGCCATCCAACAGCAACCAAGGAAAGGAAGAGACAGGCCATCCAACAGCAACCAAGGAAAGGAAGAGGCAGGCCATCTAACAGCAACCAAGGAAAGGAATATGAAAGAGCAACCAAGGACAGGAAGAGGCAGGCCATCCAACAGCAACCAAGGACAGGAAGAGACAGGCCATCCAACAGCAACCAAGGAAAGGAAGAGGCAGGCCATCCAACAGCAACCAAGGAAAAGAAGAGGTAGGCCATCCAACAGCAACCAAGGAAAGGAAGAGGGAGGCCATCCAACAGCAACCAAGGAAAGGAAAAGGCAGGCCATAAAACAGCCCCCAAAAAAGAGAGGCAGGCCATAAAACAGCCCCAAGAAAAGGAAGAGGCAGGCCATAAAACAGCCCCCAAGGAAAGGAAGAGGCAGACCATAAAACAGCCCCCAAGGAAAGAAAGAGGCAGGCCATAAAACAGCCCCCTAGGAAAGGAAGAGGCAGGCCATAACATAGGCCTCAAGGAAAGGAAGAGGCAGCGCATAAACAGAAATGGATCAGTAACAAGAAGGCAATGTTTGTTCAAGCAATAATTTAAGGGCAGCTATATGGCAACACAGGAGAAACTGTTGCCATTAAACTATGATCAGTAAAGCTGTGACTGCCAGAGCCACCCATACTAGGCTGGTTTGCCGTGAGCAAGCAGACGAAAGTGCCCCATCATCACTAATCCGAGTGGTAATGAAAACTGGCCAAATCCCAAACATGAATAAGGACATGTCAGAGGCCTTTGTCCAGCACTGGACTAGAGACCGCTGTATTTGCTGCGGTTGTTCTTTATAAATAGTGTTTTACATGGGCCAAAGACATCACCTCTCCGGAAAATTTGAGCTTCAAATAGGTTTCAGGTTAACAGAATTCAATAAAGTAATATTATACATCAATGCAATGGAAATTCCTTCGTCTATAAGTCTGATGAAGGAATGGGACTCAAATGGGACAGTCGACCTTATAGTCCATCACTAGGGCTTCTTGAATAGGTGGTATATCCCTGTTTTCACCGGATACTTTTCAGATCTATTTCCTATGAGTCCTTTATCAGGTTTTGTCCTTCAAGATGTATAAAAGGTAAAGGAAGTTATTATGGGTTAAGAGATAAAGGAAGATGATGATTCTCTTGATAAAGGAAGAAGAAACACATTTGGGAAAAGAGGCAAGGGACAGAACTGGGTTTTAGCAAGTGATGGGTCATATGTGAAAGGAAAAACATTCCCATGATTGTTATCATTATTACTAGCTCAGCTACAACCCTGGTTGGAGAAGCAGGATGCTATAACCCAAGGCCTCCAACTTTGAAAATAGCCCAGTGAGGAAAGGAAATAAAGAAAGATAGAATAATGTTCCTGAAAGTCAACTTCACAACAAAACCACCAACAGTTGAAACAAGAAAAACAGACTCATTTTGGAGCTTATAAAATGTCTTGGAATAAACATAATAAATCATTGAGGGAAATAAGATACGAATAAGAACATTAGGTGACTTGAATGATACTGGAGGAAAGGAAAAGGTTGGGTAAGGGGAAGGTTTTTGTGAAGGAACCTGGTCGTGTCCGGTACCTTATTTCACGTGATTGTGATCAGGGTGGTCAAAGGATGAACTATCTGCCTAGATTCAGTGAATATAGATAATGTTTATTCATTCATACTTTGAATAATATTCACCCAGATGGCAAAAGGAAAATTAAACAAGACTTTCTGAAAAATTGAAATGGCTGAGGAGGAAATACTGGAAAAATATTATATAGTGTTTTGTGAAAGTCAGAAATGACCGATTTATTTCCCTTTTTCATACTAAACCTGAAGTTTTCCGCGAATAGAATATTTAGCAAGTCTCTCTCTCTCTCTCTCTCTCTCTCTCTCTCTCTCTCTCTCTCTCTCTCTCTCTCTCTCTATGGGAAGATTTATGTTAGGCAGGTAAAAGGTTTGTCCAATTATCTTCCCCTTTTCCCAGAGAATTCTTTCTTCATAAAACCCACATTTTGATGATTGAATTATGTTGAAGGATGTGGGTTGTCATTTGAGTGATGGTGGACTTGGTAGCTCCTAGACCTTAAGGGATCCTAGTAGGATTCAGGGATAGATGGAAGGGTGATGGAGTGATAGAGAGGCACAAAGAGAAGGGAGGACTGCTTTCCAGGGGAGAAACAGAAGGAAAAGATAATAGGAAGAAGAGGGAGGACGAAAACAAGAGATAAGAAGAGAAAGGGAATTAGTATCTAACACTATATTAGTCTCCCTTGAAAATAGAAAACGGGAAACGTCCGGATGGGGGTAGGGTATGGGGGGGCATCTCCCCCCCCCCCCCCCTTCCGTCCTCATTCAACTCTTCAATCAGCAGCTGTCAACTTTCAATTCGCGGTTGCTCAATGGCACTTCCGTCCTCGTCCTTTCCAACATCATTCAGGGATGATTAAGTCGGATCTTTACATGAGAGAGAGAGAGAGGAGAGAGAGAGAGAGAGAGAGAGAGAGAGAGAGAGAGAGAGAGAGAGAGAGAGAGAGAGAGAATGAATGAATGAATGATTTCAAAACGCAATAAGTATGAAGTCTCTCTCTCTCTCTCTCTCTCTCTCTCTCTCTCTCTCTCTCTCTCTCTCTCTCTCTCTCAAGACGAGGAAACGAACTATAGAGATATTAATTGATTCCCCCAACAGGGAAATAACAAATCAAAATTGATATATCATTAATTACGAAACTCTTGATTAGAGAAGGAAGTTCCCTCAGGGTACATGATTCAACAGTATTTAATCTGGTGTCACAAATACCTGGGTCTGATAATAACCAAAGATTCATTTCCTTTTAAAAGAGAATCTTTTTTTTTGAAGGAATTGAATTGTGAAGAGACTTGTGTTTGTGTAGAGATAGAAAACTCTCAATACTTTCCTTGATCTCTTCTCTCTCTCTTTTTCTTAATGAGACTTTCTCTACATAATCAGAGGAACAAAACTATTTCAAATTATATTTCTCTTCATTTTGGCCAAAGGAATCTCTTCTTAAGTCTGTGGTTGCCTACTTGCTGGAAACCTCTCTGACTTGCAATTTGTGGGTCGGGAGTTCAATACCTACTTATAGCCAATAGCTTCCAGTAGTGAATTTAACTTTAACTTCCTTGTGAGATAGAGATGGGAGGTTTTTTAGGGGTGAGCTTATAGCAACCATTGCTTGGGTCTTCCTGGTCCTTCCATGGTTGGAGAGGTCCCCTGGACATTGTCCTGTGAGAAGTAAGAAAAGGAAGAGTGAGTGGCTTGCTGATTAGGATCGTTTGAGAATCTGAGAAAGGATGATTCTTAAGAGCAAATCAAGTGACACTTTCTATGATCGAATTAAGGAACCCTGACAATGAAGCCCCTGCCTTGGGGCAAGGAGGCCATTCAGTGCAGGTATAGCATGACTTATGTTATCCTTATGTTATTATGTTCTTATGTTATGTTTTGTTAATATTGTCAATCAATGTTTGTCCTAAGACACAGAATCCCCATCTGAGGTTCACTGGTGACTTGCATTGGAGAAACCACAAATAAAGATCTCATTCCTCTCATCAGTTCCTCTCTGTTTGGAAGTGTTGCAATTGAAGGTTTCGTAAAACAATCAACATTGCAGGACATTGCAAAACAGAATCAGATTCAGCAGAAATTATTCCGTAAAGTCGAAATCTCGCATCATTATAAAAAAGGTTTTGATAGTTCAATTGGTCTTCTACTTGATATTTTCTTTTGCGGAGAATTAACAGAAATTTTGCATTTGTAGTTGGCTAAGAGGAACTGTTGGTTAGTTCCATGTGTAGTTAATGTAATGGAAGATTTAGTTTCCAAATACTTTCATCTCTCTCTCTCTCTCTCTCTCTCTCTCTCTCTCTCTCTCTCTCTCTCTCTCTCTCTCTCTCTCTCTCTCGGGACCCCCTTGACAGGTGCATTCATTATGCAGGCGATTCCTCATCTTTACTTCTGGTGCCAAAAAGATGTTTACCGGAACCGTTTCATACGACACTAACCTTCCCCCGTTAAGACTCGTGAAGCATTTCCGCCTCCTTCACGTCTCTCCTACTCTTTCTATTCTCTTCCTATGATATAAATAATTTATATTCTCTATTCATTAACTCAGCGTTGTCACCCAGTCTCTGCAACTATTCTTTTGTTCAGGATGTCTCCACATTTTCTCTTTCATGTGGCCCTACCTTGGGGCAGGGAGGCCATTCAGTGCAGTGTTATTCTGATACAAATATTTTTCCTTTACTTTCAGGTAAGATTCTTTTCTGTTTCCTGCCTCAAGCGTGTAAGAGTTAGAATTGAGGAAACAAAGCACAATCTCTCTCTATATATATGCATATATAGTTCGTACTTTATCAATGATGGAGGCTTGTACTTCTGCAGCAAAGGATATTTCCTCCAGCAAGGTGATCCTCCCAATTGAGTCCGTACTTTATCCAATGATGGAGGCTTGTACTCCTGAAGCAAAGCAATATTTCCTCTTTCCTGAGTTTTTTTTTGAAGTTTTTATATTATCCTTTTGCATATTTTTTTTTTGCTGCTTCTTCTCCTCAAAGGAGTCATCTATTTTCCCCAGCCTGATTTCTTTGGTTCCCCTACAAGGACCAGACTACATGCTAGAAGAACCTTGCCTCCTCCCCTCTGCATAGCCAGTCTTCTAGATTATTCCATCAGAACCACCCTCGAGGGTTAGTATCCAAAAGAATAGATCTAGATATCTGACCGTTTGTTCACCTGACAAAGCCTTTGTACGACCACACCAGGGAACATAGCATACTAGAAAAAGACAAAGGTTTTCCCCTCTGTAGAGCAAGTCCTCTAGGTTATTCCACGTCCTTCAAGCCGGGTAGTTGAGCCAAGCATCCCTTAAGCACTTCCTGGATATTTCCTCTTGAAAAAATCCCCTTTCGCTCCATGCTTTCATAGTCCATCCACTTGATCCCTCCAACTAAGGCCATTGTGTACCCAAGGATGTACAGGTTGTCCCATTTGCATCAAAGGATATTTTTCTCCTAATTAAAATAGCCCTTTTTTCTCCTCTCATAGTCCCATCTACTTGATCCTTCTCATGGCTCTTACATAAAAACTTGTTTGCTTACAAATGTAAACTAAAACTAATACTTTCCTCAAAACTCTAAAGAAACTTATTCTAATAATATTCTCCCCACGTATTGTTTTTTTTTCTTAATTTTTCATGTTTTTTTCTTTTGTATTTTTAAAGATTTTCTCTTTTTGGGGGCTTTTTTGTTTTTAAATTTTTTTGGATTTTTTGTTTTTATATTTTTTGTGAGATTTTCTATCTTTTTTTTTATATAATTCCGGAAGAATTATTTATTTACCTGCGAAAACTTTGCTCCACCAGTTGAACACATCCTCAAAACACTCGCTTTGGCCATCGATGCCGTTGGTCCTTCTGTCCTGACTTTGGTCGAATCCATTCATTGTATGACTTTCTCAGTTCTTCATCCGTCAGAACAGTTTTAGCATAATTCACTCTTTTAAAACCTCCACTCGAATCCATCCTGTGAATTTGGGTTCGGCCCCTCGTGTGTGTCCGAATGATACTTCATGGCCAAGACTCTGTGAAGGCTTTTAAAATGTCTGCCCTAGTGGCCGTCTGACTCATACCCAAAATCTCATAACGGTTTTGGTTAACCCATTTCTTCCTTTGCGCCTTAGCATCATCTATGAATTTCGAACTTTCTTCAAATCCCTCTTCTACCGTTCTCGCAGTTTCAAAGTCATTCCTGGCAGCGTCGAAAAGGCCAAGTTTGAGAAGGTGCTTCCCTAGTAAGCACGTAGAATCAGCTGCCTCATTCTTGAGGATATTTCTCAATTCTTGGCAACCGTCCATTATGATATCCATGTCAAGAGTGTTTCCGGAGGCTGCGTTCGTTTCAGCCTTTCATACATTTTCCTGCTTATCTTCCTCTTTATTCTCCGTTTCCTTCTTATTCTCTTTCTTCGTGTCTTCATTCTTCGGCTGTTCGTTCTCATGAATGTCTTTTTTCACGGACTCCTTTTCCCTTTCTGGATGATCAGAAGTCTTCTCAGCTTTCATCTTTTCTTTCATCTGTTTCTCTGCTTTTAGTTTGTTTACCTCCGTTTCTCAATTGTTCCCCTTCAGCCTTTATTATTCCTATTGCTCTCTCTCTCTCTCTCTCTCTCTTCTCTCTCTCCTCTCTCTCTCTCTCTCTCTCTCTCTCTCTCTCTCTCTCTCTCCAAGTCATTTTCAAGTTCTTCTATTTTCTCATTAAGGATTTTATTAATTTCTTTCATTTCCTCCATTTCCGTTTTAAGAATTGCCTGTTTCTTCTCCTCTCCCTTAATCTGAAGATCTCTTTGGACCGCAGTCGTTTTGCAGGTTTTTCTATTTTCTCATTATAGATTTTCTTAATTTCCTCCATTTCCGTTTTAAGAAATGCCTGTTCCTTCATCTGAAGGTCTTTTTCAACGCACTCAATTTTCAGCTTTTGATACTCGGTCTCTTTCCGAGCTTACAATTTTTCTTGCTTTTCCTTTTCTGCATTCATTTCTTCTACTGCCATTCTCAATTCATTTAGTTGTCCTTGTAACTTGCTTTTTTCCTCCTCAAGATTTTCCACCGTCCTTCTCGTAGCAAACATTATTAAACCAAATATGGTGCCAGCAGCGGCCAAACCGATGTAAATGGGCTTGTTACCATGAGAAATGAGTTCCTCCCTCACTCCGATGTCAAATTCGGGGAGAAGTTTGCCAACAAACCATCTGGA
Organism: Palaemon carinicauda; assembly: GCF_036898095.1. Taxonomy (NCBI): domain Eukaryota; kingdom Metazoa; phylum Arthropoda; class Malacostraca; order Decapoda; family Palaemonidae; genus Palaemon; species Palaemon carinicauda. The sequence goes on along the minus strand of NC_090767.1, from coordinate 50,330,094 downwards.
TTTCAACTGGTCGTTGAATCTCAAGGCTTCTGCCTCCATTTGCCGCAATCCAAGTTTACACCCACGTAGTTCTTCACGGGCTTTCCAAACGCCCCCAATCAAGGGCAGTGCTGCAGCCACCCAAGGAGGATTCATCCTGAGAGGCGACTGCACGACAGTCTCCAAAACGCAGCGCCTCTGGGAGAAGCGACGAAAATCATTTGAAGACTGAAGACGGAGGACTCTTGGAGAGTTCGCAGCTGTCCTTGAAGATTTAACGTCATATCCTCGCATTGCAGCGTTCCAGTCTTGAATAACAGAAGCTGCATTTTGAGGCCAGTTATATTGTCCTCTAACAAATTGTCTGATCATATTCAACCATACACCAATGCTTGTTTAATATTAGCCATAACTATACATACCTATTCAGAGGTTCGTATCAGCATTGGTTTGAAAAAAATGAAGAAGTGTCTAAAAAGGATTCTGAAGACTTTTCCAGTCTCCTGGAGACATTTTTGTCGTCACCGACTCCAACAACAACAGATCTCCGTGAATTTTTTTTCATCCTTTCCCGACGGAAGACGGTGTTAACTTGAGAAATAATAATAATTATAAGCTAAGGAGACGTCTGAAAGCTGTATATTATTATTATTATTAGAAATCTTGTGAGCATGATGTTGGTAGCACTGTTAAGGTAGAGAGGGACATATTGCCATCGTTATGTTGGTACCACTGGTGAGATGTTGGTAAAAGAAGAAGAAGAAAAGTTTTATAATTAGTTCATTATGGGTAAGACAACAGAAATTAAACCACATGTTGCTTCCTCCCATTTTGAAGCTGGGTGGATTATTAGGAAAGAGAGAGAGAGAGAGAGAGAGAGAGAGAGAGAGAGAGAGGAGAGAGAGAGAGGAGAGAGAGAGAGAGAGTCGGAAGTCCTTCACCTTCAAATAATGATATGTCCCCTGAGGTGAATAGGAATGTATTAGAATAAACCATTTCGTGATACATTAGACTTTAGAGTTTATTAACCTGTGGACTTTTCTGTAGTCTTTGCAGAGGAAGAAACGGAAAGACTAACTTTAAATAGATTACTAAGCAGCTCTCTCTCTCTCTCTCTCTCTCTCTCTCTCTCTCTCCTCTCTCCTCTCTCTCCTCTCACTCACTCCTCTCTCTCCTTAATGGGTCCGTTTATCTATGCAAGCGATTCATCATCGTCTTAAGGCGCCAAAAAGGATGTTTACCGGAACAGTTTTCCTACGTTTCAAATCTTCCCCAGAGACATATGTGGTATTTCTGCCTCCTTTTACGTCTCTGCTTATATTCTTTTTATCTTAATATTCTTTAAGAACACGACATGGATAGCCTATCTCAGTTCCTATTCTTTTATTCAGGATATATCAACATTCTTCTTATTCTTAATCTTAGAGAACGGTTCCGCTAATCCTACACCTCCTGTCTCTGATGTAAACACTGAATTTTCTTCTTCTTCTTCTTATGTATAATTTATAGGCAACAACAAAAGTCTTTCATGAATATTTCCTAACCCAAATTAAAGAGTTTTCTTTTCACTTTATCTTTCTTTAAACAGTTTTTTTAAATAAATATAATTTGGCGTCTTTTGTTTTGATCCATCGCTTGTGTGCTTGAGTTTCATATCTGATTTGAAAATGGTTAGAAATTGGTTAAATTTCGGTTTTAGCTGTTAAATTACACCATTTTTTCCTTAATTGAAAGACTGAAATGAGAGAAGCTGATTGATATCTTGCTACAGATGAAGCCAATTATAATAAAATGGAAGAGATAATTATTAATTAATGAGGCTGATTTAATCTCCAATTTGTAATTGGGTCGAAACAGAAGACAATTTCCATCAATTTTAATCAACTGAGAAAAAAACCTTCAATCGATCAATCTTTGACAGAAGCAGAATTGAAAAAAAGACAACAACAATTCTGAGGTTCCTCTTTTCAATGGAAGACTTCCAAACTCTTCCAGAGATCGTTTGGAAGCCTTTGAGAGGGTGTCTCTTTTGGGACTTCCATTTCTCTCTTCCTAAATAATTGGAAGATTTTAGAGGGAGATTTTGACTTTTGAGATTTTGGTTCAGAAGAAAAGGAGAGGATTAAGATATTGTACCTGATTGTCAGTCAGCTTGTGGAGGGTCAGGGATGTGAGGGGAGGGAGGTAGAGGGCTTGCAACTGCATTTTCAATTACTCATATCTTGGTGTGTGTAGTGTGTGTGTGTGTGTTCGTATTTGTGATTTTTCCGTTCCTATACAGAAAAAAACTCTGTATAGGTAAAACTTAAAAAAAAAAAAACTCAGGTGGAAGAAACAGAAAAAAACATTTTTCAGTGTTTTGTGAAACTAAGAAAACACGATTTTCGTTGGTGTTTATTAAAACTTTGAGATTTTCTTCGAACAGATTATTTTGGGAGACTATTGTGATGTCTGTCTCTCTCGGCGTCAATTTCAGAGCCAAAATGACAAGCTCTCTCTCTCTCCTCTCTCTCTCTCTCTCCTCTCTCTCTCTCCTCTCTCTCTCTCCTCTCTCTCTCTCTCCTCTCTCTCTCTCTCTCTAAGAATTTCCAGAGATTTTTTTTCATTTGCAAAAGACCCGTTGAATGACGCACCAAGACTTCCAAGAGGAAAGAAGACTTCCTAGAGGAAAGAAGAAGACTTCCAAGAGGAAAGAAGACTTCCAAGAGGAAAGAAGAAGACTTCCAAGAGGAAAGAAGACTTCCAAGAGGGAGGAAGACTTCCAAGGAGGAAATAGTGACATTGTCTACTAAGATTCCTCCACAATCCTCATCAGAATGAGTTCCTGGTCGTTGGTCAACTGAGGGAGGGCTCCGCCATGGAGAGATGCTGTTGGAGAGAGAGACTTCTTAAGTCTTGTGTCACTTTTTGGAATTACTTTTAGAAGTTGAAAAAGTGTTAAGTATCACATGACACAGATTTCATGTTTTCTCTATGGAAACTTCCACCTAAGTGACAAGGATATTCATCACTATCTTTTCAACAACAACAACAACAACAACAAAGATGATAATAAGAGTATACAAACTTCCCTGAAGGAGACAAATGACTCAGAGACAACACCAAAGGCTTTCTCTAATGGA
>NC_090767.1:50302218-50319718 GCF_036898095.1 Palaemon carinicauda | reverse complement strand
AGACATTTTATAAGCTCCAAAATGAGTCTGTTTTTCTTGTTTCAACTGTTGGTTGTTTTGTTGTGAAGTTGACTTTCAGGAACATTATTCTACCTTTCTTTATTTCCTTTCCTCACTGGGCTATTTCAAAGTTGGAGGCCTTGGGTTATAGCATCCTGCTTCTCAACCAGGGTTGTAGCTTAGTTATTAATAACAATAACAATCATAGGAAGGTTTTTCGAGAGTTCTCGAATAATTAGAAACATTAAAGTGCAAAATACATCGCAAATAATCCCTCACAAATCTCTGAAAATCTTCATTATTCTAAGCCTTAATGATCTTCGACTCACTGATCATATCGGCTAAATTTAACAGATTTCTGTGATCTCTCGCGTCAAGGGAAGTTATTGTACAGCTGGCTGCTAAATAAGAAGCTTTCGTACATCCGGTGTTGAAAGTATTGCTTTAAAAATATTCCATCAATTATAAATAACTAAACAACTAAAAAGGAAAACTTCAGACATATTTGATTTGTTAAGAAATAAATATAAATTTGGTCTCGGTTAACCTTTTGCACAGTTACTACATTGGATTCTTCTCTCTGGTTACGGCTCATTTTCCCTTTGCCTACACATACACTATATAGTGTGGCCTATTCTTTCCACATTCTCCTCTGTCCTTATACATCTGACAACACTGAGATTACCAAACAATTCTTTTTCAATCGAGAGGTTAACTACTGCACTGTAATTGTTCAGTGGCCGCTTTCCTCTTGGTAAGGGTAGAAGAGACTTTTTAGCTATGGTAAGCAGCTCTTCTAGGAAAAGGACACTCCAAAATCAAACCATATTCTCTAGTTTTGGGTAGAGCCATAGCCTCTGTACCATGGCCTTCCACTGCCTTGGATTAGAATTCTCTTGCTTGAGGGTACACTGGGGCATACTTATCCATCTTATTTCTCTTCCTCTTGTTTTTTTTTTTTTTTTCGTTTTTCTACAGTATTTTATATATGGAAGATCTATTTTACGGTTGTTACTATTCTTAAAACATTTTTTATTGTTCATTACTTCTCGAGAAGTTTATTTCCTTACTTCCTTTCCTCACTGGGCTATTCTTCCCTGTTGGAGCCCTTGCGCTTATAACATCCTTCTTTTCCAGCTAGGGTTGTAGTTTAGCAATAATAATAATAATAATAATAATAATAATAATAATAATAATAATAATAATCTAAGGAGACGTCTGAAAGCTGTACATTATTTTTAATTTCTTTTGTATTTTTTTTTATTTATCTATTATTATTATTATTGTTATTATTATTATTATTATTATTATTATTATTATTATTATTATTATTATTATTATTATTATTAAATATCAAAAATTATCAAATATTAGATATTAATATTATTATCATCATCATCATCATTTATTATTATTATCATTATTATCATTATCATTATTATTATTATCATTATTATTATTATTACTTGCTAAGCTACAAAACATAGTTAGAAAAGCTTCAACAGGGAAAAAATAGCCCAGTGAGGAAAGGAAATACTCGAATAGAGAAGTAATGAGCAACAATAACAGCATTAAAATTGTTCTTGTATATAACAATTAAATCTTTAAACAAGAGGAAGAGAAATAAGATAGAATAGTGTGCCCGAGTGTATCCTCAAGCAAGAGAACTCTAAACTAAGACAGTGGAAGACTCATGGTACAGAGGCTATGGCACCACCCAAGATTAGAGAACAAAGGTTCGATTTTGGAGGTCTTTCTCCTGGAAGAGCTGCTTTGCCATAGCTAAAGTGTCTTTTCTTTTACCCTTACCCTTAAGAGGAAAGTAGCCAGCTGAACAATTACAGTGCGGTAAGTTAACCTCCTGTGCGGTAATCTCAGTATTGTGAGGTGGTTGAGGACAGAAGAAAATACATAAATAGGCCAGATTATTCGGTGTATGGGTAGGCTACGGGAAAATGAACCGTAACCAGATAAGAGAATCCAATGAAGTACTGTATGGCAGTCAAAGAACCCAATAACTCTCTAGCGGTAGTATCTCAACCGGGGGGGGGGGGGGGGTGTGCCTCGGCCAACCTACTACTGACATAACTATTATCGTCAAAAGCCAAAAGGCACAATCTTATGTAGAAATTCAAGAAGGAGGAAGGGAATTGTCTTCTCTTTTACATCACGTATGTTACATACAGTATGTATGTATGACCTCAAACGCACAATATTGGTCATTAATTGATTAATTAATCCTTAACACATATATCTATATGTATAGTATATATACGTGTATATACATACATATATATATATATATATATATACATATATATATATATATATATATAGCCAAGAATGGAAACATGAAGTCTTTCGTTGTATTAGTGCACATACCCACATGTATATATGCATGAAATGTATGCATACCAGCACATGCACACAAATATTATATATATATACATATATATATATATATATATGTGTGTGTGTGTGTGTGCGTGTGTGTGTATATATTATATATTATATATGTGTGTGTGTGTGTGTGTGTGTTTGTGTGTGTGTATCAGTTCACAATCTTACATTTTAATTAAATTGGATTAAGAAATTCTGAAGATTTTCCAATCCCCTGGAGTCAATTTTGAATTCACCACCTCCAACAACAGATCACCGGGAAATTATTCCTCCTTTGAAGACTGAAGACGGTCTCACCTCAAGATATGATAATAATAATAATAATAATAATAATATAATAATATTAATAATAATAATAATAATAATAATAATAATATAATAATATACAGCTTTCAGACGTCTCCTTAGCTTATTATTATTATTATTATTATTATTTTTATTATTATTATTATATTATTATTATTTCTCACGTTAACACCGTCTTCCGTCGGAAAGGATGAAAAAAAATTCACGGAGATCTGTTGTTGTTGGAGTCGGTGACGACAAAAATGTCTCCAGGAGACTGAAAAGTCTTCAGAATCCTTTTTAGACACTTCTTAATTTTTTTCAAACCAATGCGGATACGAACCTCTGGATAGGTTTATAGTTATGGCTAATATTAAACAAGCATTTGGTGTATGGTTGAATATGATCAGTCAATTTGTTAGAGGACGATACAACTGGCCTCAAAATGCAGCTTCTGTTATTCAAGAACGGAACGCTGCATGCGAGGATAGGACGTTAAATCTTCAAGGACAGCTGAGAACTCTCCAGGAGTCCTCCGTCTTCAAATGGTTTTCGTCGCTTCTCCAGAGGCGTTGCGTTTTGGAGACTGTCGTGCAGTCGCCTCTCAGGATGAATTCCTCCTTGGGTGGCTGCAGCACTGGCCTTGGATTGGGGGTGTTTGGAAAGCCCGTGAGGAACTACGTGGGTGTAAACTTGGATTGCGGCAAATGGAGGCAGAAGCTTTGAGATTCAACGACCAGTTGAAATCCAGAAGGTTTGTTGGCAAACTTCTTCCCGAATTTGACATCGTAGCGAGGGAGGAAATCATTTCTCATGGTAACAAGCCCATTTACATGTTCTATTTAATAATGTCTGCTACGAGAAGGACGGTGAAAATCTTGAGGAGGAAAAAGCAAGTTACAAGGACAACTAAATGAATTGAGAATAGCAGTAGAAGAAATGAATGCAGAAAAGAAAGGCAAGAAAAATGAAAGCTCGGAAAGAGACCGAGTATCTAAAGCTGAAAATTGAGTGCGTTGACAAAGACCTTCAGATGAAGGAACAGGAGAAGAAACAGGCAATTCTTAAAACGGAAATGGAGGAAATGAAAGAAATTAATAAAATCCTTAATGAGAAAATAGAAGAACTTGAAAATGACTTGGAGAGAGAGAGAGCAACTGGAGCAAGAAAGGCTGAAGGAACAATTGAGAAACGGAGTAAACAAACTAAAAGCCAAGAAACAGGTGAAAGAAAAGATGAAAGCAGAGAAGACTTCTGATCATCAAGAAAGGGAAAAGGAGTCCGTGAAAAAATACATTCAAGAGAACGAACAGCCAAAGAATGAAGACACGAAGAAAGAGAGTAAGAAGGAAACGGATGATAAAGAGGAAGATAACTAGGAAAATGTATTAAAAGCTGAAGCGTGCGCAGCCTCCGGAAACACTTTTGACATGGAGATCATATTGGACTGTTGCCAAGAAATTGAGAAATATTGTCAAGAACGCAGCAGCTGATTCTACGTGCTACGAGGGAAGCACCTTCTCAAACTTGGCCTTTTCGACGCTGCCAGGAATGACTTTGAAACTGCGAGAACGGTAGAAGAGGGATTTGAGGAATGTTCGAAATTCATAGAAGATGCTAAGGCGCAAAGGAAGAAATGGGTTAACCAAAACCATTATGAGATTTTAGGTGTGAGTCAGACGGCCACTAGGGCAGACATTTTAAAAGCCTTCACAGAGTCTTGGCCATGAAGTATCATCCGGACAGACACGGGGCCGAACCCGAATTCCTACAGGATGGATTCGAGTGGAGGTTTAAAAGAGTGAATTTTGCTAAAACTGTTCTGACAGATGAAGAACTCGGAGAGTCATACGATGAATGGATTCGACCAAAGTCAGGACAGAAGGACCAACGGCATCGATGGCCAAAGCGAGTGTTTGAGGATGTGTTCAACTGGTGGGGCAAAGTTTTCCCATGTAAATAAATAATTCTTCAGGAATTATATAAGAAAAGATAGAAAATCTCAAAAAAAAAAATATAAAAACAAAAAAAATTCAAAAACAAAAAAGCCCCAAAAAATAAAATCTTTAAAAATACAAAATAAAAACATGAAAAATTAAGATAAAATATAAAAAAAAACGTGGGGAAAATATTCTTAGAATAAGTTTCTTTAGAGTTTTGAGGAAAGTATTAGTTTTATTTTACATGTGTAAGCAAACAAGTTTTTTATGTAAGAGCCATTAGAAGGATCAAGTAGATGGACTATGAGAGGAGAAAAAAGGGCTATTTTAATTAGGAGAAAATATCCTTTGATGCAGATAGGACAAGCTCTACATCCTTGGGTACACAATGGCCTTAGTTGGAAGGATCAAGTGGATGGACAATGAAAGATGGAGAGAACAGGGGATTTTTCAAGAGGAAATATCCAGGAGAAGTGCTTAAGGGATGCTTGGCTCAACTACCCGGCTTGAAGGACGTGGAATAACCTAGAGGACTTGCACTACAGAGTGGAAAACCTTTGTCTTTTTCTAGTATGCTATGTTCCCTGGTGTGGTCGTACAAGGGCTTCGTCAGGAGAACAAACGGTCAGATATCTAGATCTATTCTTTTGGATCCTAACCCTCGGGTGGTTCTGATGGAATAATCTAGAAGACTGGCTATGCAGAGGGGGTAGGAGGCAAGGTTCTTCTAGTATGTAGTCTGGTCCTTGTAGGGGAACCAAAGAAATCAGGCTGGGGAAAATAGATGACTCCTTTGAGGAGAAGAAGCAGCAAAAAAAAAAAATATGCAAAAGGATAATATAAAAACTTCTAAAAAAACTCAGGAAAGAGGAAATATCCTTTGCTTCAGGAGTACAAGCCTCCATCATTGGATAAAGTACGGACTCAATTGGGAGGATCACCTTGCTGGAGGAAATATCCTTTGCTGCAGAAGTACAAGCCTCCATCATTGGATAAAGTACGGACTATATATGCATATATATAGAGAGAGATTGTGCTTTGTTTCCTCAATTCTAACTCTTACACGCTTGAGGCAGGAAACAGAAAAGAATCTTACCTGAAGTAAAGGAAAAATATTTTTATCAGAATAACACTGCACTGAATGGCCTCCCTGCCCCAAGGTAGGGCCACATGAAAGAGAAAATGTGGAGACATCCTGAACAAAAGAATAGTTGTAGAGACTGGGTGACAACGCCGTGTTAATGAATAGAGAATATAAATTATTTATATCATAGGAAGAGAATAGAAAGAGTAGGAGAGACGTGAAGGAGGCGGAAATGCTTCACGAGTCTTAACGGGGGAAGGTTAGTGTCGTATGAAACGGTTCCGGTAAACATCTTTTTGGCGCCAGAAGTAAAGATGAGGAATCGCCTGCATAATGAATGCACCTGTCAAGGGGGTCCCGAGAGAGAGAGAGAGAGAGAGAGAGAGAGAGAGAGAGAGAGAGAGAGAGAGATGAAAGTATTTGGAAACTAAATCTTCCATTACATTAACTACACATGGAACTAACCAACAGTTTCCTCTTTGTCAACTACAAACGCAAAATTTCTGTTGATTCTCCGCAAAAGAAAATATCAAATAGAAGACCAATTGAACTATCAAAACCTTTTTATAATGATGCGAGATTTCGACTTTACGGAATATTTCTGCTGAATCTGATCCTGTTTTGCAATGTCCTGCAATGTTGATTGTTTTACGAAACCTTCAATTGCAACACTTCCAAACAGAGAGGAACTGATGAGAGGAATGAGATCTTTATTTGTGGTTTCTCCAATGCAAGTCACCAGTGAACCTCAGATGGGGATTCTGTGTCTTAGGACAAACATTGATTGACAATATTAACAAAACATAACATAAGAACATAATAACATAAGGATAACATAAGTCATGCTATACCTGCACTGAATGGCCTCCTTGCCCCAAGGGCAGGGGCTTCATTGTCAGGGTTCCTTAATTCGAATCATAGAAAGTGTCACTTGATTTGCTCTTAAGAATCATCCTTTCTCAGATTCTCAAACGATCCTAATCAGCAAGCCACTCACTCTCCCTTTTCTTACTTCTCACAGGACAAAGTCCAGGGGACCTCTCCACCCATGGAAGGACCAGGAAGACCCAAGCAATGGTTGCTATAAGCTCACCCCTAAAAAAACCTCCCATCTCTATCTCACAAGGAAGTTAAAGTTAAATTCACTACTGGAAGCTATTGGCTATAAGTAGGTATTGAACTCCCGACCCACAAATTGCAAGTCAGAGAGGTTTTCCAGCAAGTAGGCAACCACAGACTTAAGAAGAGATTCCTTTGGCCAAAATGAAGAGAAATATAATTTGAAATAGTTTTGTTCCTCTGATTATGTAGAGAAAGTCTCATTAAGAAAAAGAGAAAGAGAAGAGATCAAGGAAAGCAATGAGAGTTTTCTATCTCTCCACAAACACAAGTCTCTTCACAATTCAATTCCTTCAAAAAAAAAAGATTCTCTTTTAAAAGGAAATGAATCTTTGGTTATCATCAGACCCAGGTATTTGTGACACCAGATTAAATACTGTTGAATCATGTACCCTGAGGGAACTTCCTTCTCTAATCAAGAGTTTCGTAATTAATGATATATCAATTTTGATTTGTTATTTCCCTATTGGGGAATCAATTAATATATCTATAGTTCGTTTCCTCGTCTTGAGAGAGAGAGAGAGAGAGAGAGAGAGAGAGAGAGAGAGAGAGAGAGAGAACGTTATTTTTTATTAGATATATTTGACTAAAAATTTAATCATAAAAATATTTCAACAATTTCTATTATTATCATTATTATTATTATTATTATTATTATTATTATGATTGATTGTTAGTATTATTATTGTTTCAAAATGCAATAAGTATGAAGTCTCTCTCTCTCTATCTCTCTCTCTCTCTCTCTCTCTCTCTCTCTCTCTCTCTCTCTCTCATGTAAAGATCCGACTTAATCATCCCTGAATGATGTTGTAAAGGACGAGGACGGAAGTGCCATTGAGCAACCGCGAATTGAAAGTTGACAGCTGCTGATTGAAGAGTTGAATGAGGGACGGAAGGGGTGGGGGGGGGGTGCCCCCCCCACACCCTACCCCCATCCGAACGTTTCCCGTTTTCTATTTTCAAGGGAGACTAATATAGTGTTAGATACTAATTCCCTCTCTCTTCTTATCTCTTGTTTTCGTCCTCCCTCTTCTTCCTATTATCTTTTCCTTCTGATTCTCCCTGGAAAGCAGTCCTCCCTTCTCTTGTGCCTTTCTATCACTCCATCACCCTTCCATCTATCCCTGAATCCTACTAGGATCCCTTAAGGTCTAGGAGCTACCAAGTCCATCATCACTCAAATGACAACCCACATTCTTCAACATAATTCAATCATCAAAATGTGTGTTTTATGAAGAAAGAATTCTCTGGGAAAAGGGGGAAGATAATTGGGACAAACCTTTTACCTGCCTAACATAAATCTTCCCACAGAGAGAGAGAGAGAGAGAGAGAGAGAGAGAGAGAGAGAGAGAGGACTTGCTAAATATTTCTATTCGCGGAAAACTTCAGGTTTAGTATGAAAAAGGGAAATAAATCGGTCATTTCTGACTTTCACAAAACACTACATAATATTTTTCCGGTATTTCCTCCTCAGCCCATTTCAATTTTTCAGAAAGTCTTGTTTAATTTTCCTTTTGCCATCTGGGTGAATATTATTCAAAGTATGAATGAATAAACATTATCTATATTCACTGAATCTAGGCAGATAGTTCATCCTTTGACCACCCTGATCCCGATCACGTGAAATAAGGTACCGGACACGACCAGGTTCCTTCACAAAAACCTTCCCCTTACCCAACCTTTTCCTTTCCTCCAGTATCATTCAAGTCCCGTACGATCTGAATCACAAACTTCTCCCCTGATGGAAGAAGCTGCAAAATTTGTTGGAATTTAGAATCTTCCATTTTTGGACGAAGAAAAAAATGGACAGAAGACCCAGAGACTGTCTATCTGCTTCCAACATTCTGTTTTGGAAGCCTCTCATTGGAAGCTTCTGACTCAAACCTGGATCATTTTCCTTTGGAGGCTCAAAGATAAGATGTCAGAGGTCAGGAGTGAAAGGATGTAACTCTTAGTGTTAAGAAGGCCTCTGCTTATCTTAATGGGAAGGAATAGATGTTCCTCCCTCCTCTTGAAGGGGATGTTATTGGAAGCTTCCGGAAACAAAAAAAATGAAGGAAAAATCAAATGGAAATATCTGAGGGAATCTTGTCTTTCTCTGACTTGGACAAATAGATGAAAGTAAGAGAGTTTTAGACACTTTAGGTACGACGTCTGATTCCAGGTCAGACTCTTCATTTCTTCTTCTCTTTATTTACATCTGATATCGAGTCTGAAAAGAGGATCCTCTCTCTCTCTCCTCTCTTCTCTCTCTCTCTCTCTCCTCTTCTCTCTCATGTAAAGAATGAATATAGTCCAAAAAACGGTAATGAATCGATCTTTTGGGATTTTTTGGTGTCCACATTAAACCAATTTGACATTTAGTCGACACCATGTCAAATTTCTGATTGGCTTAATCAATCAAAATATCATATTTGGGAAATAATCTTTCTATTAATTCATTTGCCAACATTTTTGAAGGACTGAATTGTTATCCTTTATGGGCAATGTCAATTAAGAGAGACATTACTAGTTCCTCCACTCAATCTTCAACTGGGAATCAGACGCGTATCATACCGACCCCCAGAGAGAGATGCCCAACACCTCCATCTGTCTAAAGGACGGCTTGTCTTTCTGATCAGGATTATTCGGAATGGAATGTTGGACTTGGAATGCTTTTAGGGATGAATGAATTAGAAATAGGAGTCAATGCAGATTCTCGAATTTATACAAGGATAGGGAAAGGATTTCATTAATAGTTAAGGATGAACCCCTATAATGGAGATATATGGTATTTGATGAGATTTATAATGTTAGTTTTGAATATGGATTTACTCTAGCTAGAGAGGCAGAAGGAGAATTGCAGAAGTTTAAACAAATAATATCTAAAATATACTGATGATGAGATTGGTTCTCTCATATTTCTCTAATCATAAAAAAATCAAGAGTCCCTATTTAGACCAGGATCAATATGTAAGAGAGGGAATATCTCTGGCCCTATTTGCTCCCTAGTAGAGGATGTGACCTGGCCCAGGTCATTAGGGAATAGAGTGCAGGTGAAGAGAGACCCCAATTGGACAGGGTCAAAGACTTTAAGGTCTTGCATCAACTTTGATTGAGGGATTAAGGAAAACTATTTTGGTTTTTGAGAGAGAGAGAGAGAGAGAGAGAGAGAGAGAGAGAGAGAGGAAAGAGAGAGAGAGAGGAGAGAGAGAGAGAGAGAGAGAGAGAGCACCTGCTGCTCATCTCTCTCTCTCTCTCTCTCTCTCTCTCTCTCTCTCTCAGCAGGTTACTATTCCCTGTCTCATCATCTTCCTCCTCATCTCCCGACATCTCTTCAACAGACATGGAATTATTACGTCATCAACACACACACAGACAGACAGACAGACAGAGACAAGCATTACTTGAGACTTTTTTTTTTACTTTCATCATTTCAATTTTTGTTTGTTGCTGAAGATTTGATCTGTTAATTTGGAAAGGAAGAGTTACACACACACACACACACACACACACACATATATATTATATATATATATATATATATACCTGTATATATAATGTAAATATGTAAATATATATGGATGGCTTGTGCAAGATCAAGTTAAATGGTCCATGTGTGTCAGAGGAATAGATGTGCTATTGCACGTATATATACGTATATTACAAATATGTATAGATGTGTATGGATTATGTTCCATTAAATCAAAGGTTTATTTTGGTCAGGATCAGAACAAGATGGGAGTTTCCCTTTTGCAACAGATTTGCAAAATGTAATTTCCTGCAAGAACCAACAACAGACGAATAGCTTTTTCTGCAACAATCAAAGATCAAAGGATATGTTGCAGAGGGCATATGTATATTGAATAACTTGGTTAATAAAACGTTTGGAGAAACCACATTTTGTTAGACAGATATAACAGAGACTACTAAACTCCTCATCAGACAACATAAAGTCTTCTGGCCAATTACTTGCTATTTAGGGTAAAAAAACAAATTAAGATCTAATATCCTAGAATTTAAAAGAATTCTGTTAGTTTGATACAAATCTTTTTCCTTTACTTTCAGGTAAGATGATGATCTTCTCTCTCTCTCTCTCTCTCTCCTCTCTCTCTCTCTCTCTCTCTCTCTCTCTGTATTCCTTCACAGCGATCCATACTCCTTTGTGTAATCTACTGCATAATCAATAACTTCCTGTAATACATATTTAAGACATCATAGTTGGACCATAAGGCGTTGACGATGAGAGAGAGAGAGAGAGAGAGAGAGAGGAGAGAGAGAGAGAGAGAGAGGGGAGAGAGACCTTATCCTCCTAATAATCAACCCATCTTCAATATCAGAAGAGGAATTAACATATGTGGTTTTGTATCTTTTTGTCTTCCGCATTATGAAACAGAAACAGATTTAAGTCAATTTTAAAGTGCATGATTGATTTTTCACAAAGGTTTCATGGTATTTCATGGCTGATCCCACAAGAACTCCCAGTCTTCGACAAAGCTTTAGAAAATATAACCAATTAAGCTTTCTCTCTCTCTCTCTCTCTCTCTCTCTCTCTCTCTCTCTCTCTCTCTCTCTCATAATAAACAATAATAATAATAGTAATGATAAGGGTAAATAAGAGTAACTGTAAACACAATTAACTCCCAACCTCACCTAAAAGAGACATCTCTGAATGGACCACAAGAACAGTAGTAGTAAAGTTCCATTCTTAACAATTTTATGAATGAACGGGAGGAGGAGGAGACTTACTACTACGGCCAATGAATGAAGGTGTTGGGATTAAGATGTTAAACAAAGAAAGAATCTACCAAGTGGGTCAATGGATGACAGGTGGGAATGGAACCAGGAATCATCTCTCTCTTGCTTTGGAATCCTATGACAGACCTGGGATCGATCTCACGGGAGGGGAGAGATGGGAAGTATATAGTTCTTCTGGACAGCTGAATTGGGCGTGTGTTGACCTGCTGAGTAGGATGAGTACCCTGAGGGATAGGGAACTGTGGTGGGGCATTGCCAGGGTGATAAAAGGGGTTGGACCCTCGCAGTTGCATCCCCTAAGACTTGCTGAGATCTTGAAGGCTCATTAAGAGAGAGAGAGAGAGAGAGAGAGAGAAGAGAGAGAGAGAGAGAGAAAGAGAGGAAGCAGTGTAAATCCAGCCATCTTTGAGCATCTCACATGTTTATGATGTTTCAAAACCTCTTTTGAGATGCGTGCTCTCTCTCTCTCACTCTCTCTCTCTCGTCTCTCTCTCTCTCTCTCTCTCTCTCTCTCTCTCTGGAGAAAGCTGTTTCCTGAGTATGTGTGTGTTCAAGGGCCCAATCCTGTCCTTCCTTCCTTCCTTCCTCTCCAGTAATGGTTCTTCTTCTTCTTCGTTACAAAATTCAATTAGAAGTCGAGTTCTGGTAATGTTTCTCATATTTTCATCTCTCGGTGACTTTGAAGAATCCTTCATTTTATTCATACCTCGTCTGGGACGTGTCCAAAGTCCTGAAGATATCGGTTCGCGTTTGCTAGGTCCCTCGATCGCAGACTACCTCCCAGTCGTAAATGATTTCTACAGTCTTGTAGGATCACGAAAAACGCTTATGCAGATGATGCTACTCTCTTTACTTGAATTCCATCTTCTGAATGTAGATCTTGGGTTGTTGAATCCCCTTAATAGAGATATAATTAAAATTAGTTCATGATGCAAATTACATACACCTGTGTTTATGTATAACCAGTGAATAACCCAGAATCGATCCATGGGGGGGGGCTGGTAGCTAATGATTCTCCCCTAGGTTGCAGCCACAACAGTTTGTTGACTATCAGGTACAGTTGACTACTTGAATTTCTAGTACACTTTGCATTGAATACGTACACCCACCCACACCCTTGCTGCGCAGAGAGTTCCTGTGTTTAGCCATCACCTCCGCCATTTCTTACTACGCTATCTGTTTGGTTACTCTCTGTGAAGTAAGGGTGTCCGCAGGGTGTACTTCTTCAGAGGTGAGGTGTAACAGGGACTTAGTGTCCAGCTGTACCTTGACTTTCTCTCTCATGTGAATCTTCATCTTTCAGAGTTGCCAGTTTAATCCTATTTAGATTAATTGTTGCCAGTAGTACCCAGGAGATGTAATTCATTCCCATTTTCATAACTTTCATATATAACTTTTCATATATTTCTACAATAAATTCGAAAAAGTTGAAGAATATGAGTCTCCATATATGTAACTGACTGGTTAGACTTGGCCTTATGCCAGCACTAAGTTTTGCCGTTTGCATACAGGTCATGAAATTGCTATCACAAATTTAAACGTGGCGTGAAACTAACGTAGACATTTTGGAGACTACATCCATTTGCTGGTTTTGTTTACATTTTAGGC
Organism: Palaemon carinicauda; assembly: GCF_036898095.1. NCBI lineage: Eukaryota > Metazoa > Arthropoda > Malacostraca > Decapoda > Palaemonidae > Palaemon > Palaemon carinicauda. Next base: position 50,306,545 of record NC_090767.1, on the reverse strand, counting down.
GTTACCATGGCAACGGGGACGCTTTATGGCCTGAGGTTGAAGCTTTGAGGGCGATTTGGTCTGGGACATAAAAAGACTTTTTACCATATCTTCTCATATTCCACTTTGTTGAGAGGAGAGAGAGAGAGAGAGAGAGGAGAGAGAGGAGAGAGAGAGAGGGGGGGGGGGCTAAATGAAGCAACTCTGAAACAAAGCACATTTTTATTATCATGTGAAAAGCAAGCCTGCTCCTTCAAGATCATGGTTACTCTCTCTACTCTCCTCTCTCTCTCTCTCTCTCTCTCCTCTCTCTCTCTCTCTCTCCATAATGGGTCCGCTTATTTATGAGAGCGCTTCCTCATCATCTTTTGGCGCCAAAAAGAATGTTTGCCGGAAACTGTTCCCTATGTCGTCTTTAACACTACCTCCTCCACCCTTAGAAAGCTCTGTAAATTTTCCCTCTATTATTATTTTCCCTCTCTTGTAGGGAGTCACCTAATGTTCTTATTCGTATCTTATTTCCCTCAATGATTTATTGTTTATTCCAAGACATTTTATAAGCTCTAAAATGAGTCTGTTTTTCTTGTTTCAACTCTTGGTGGTTTTGTTGTGAAGTTGACTTTCAGGAACATTATTCTACCTTTCTTTATTTCCTTTCCTCACTGGGCTATTTTCAAAGTTGGAGGCCTTGGGGTTATAGCATCCTGCTTCTCCAACCAGGGTTGTAGCTTAGTTATTAATAACAATAACAATCATAGGAAGGTTTTTTCCTTTCAAAATATTGACCCATCACTTTTTAAAACCAAGTTCTGTCTCTTGCCTCTTTTCCCCAATGTGTTTCTTCTTCCTTTATCAAGAGAATCATCATCTTCCTTTATCTCTTAACCCATAATAACTTCCTCTACCTTTTATACATCTTGAAGGACAAAACCTGATAAAGGACTCATAGGAAATAGATCTGAAAAGTATCGGGTGAAAACAGGGATATACCACCTATTTCAAGAAGCCCTAGTGATGGACTATAAGGTCGACTGTCCCATTTGAGTCCCATTCCTTCATCAGACTTATAGACGAAGGAATTTCCATTGCATTGATGTATAATATTACTTTATTGAATTTTGTTAACCTGGAACCTATTTGAAGCTCAAATTTTCCGGAGAGGTGATGTCTGTTGACCCATGTAAAACACTATATGTAAAGAACAACAGCAGCAAATACAGCGGTCCTCTAGTCCAGTGCTGGACAAAGGCCTCTGACATGTCCTTATTCATGTTTGGGATTTGGCCAGTTTTCATCACCACTCGGATTAGTGATGATGGGGCACTTTCGTCTGCTTGCTCACGGCAAACCAGCCTAGTATGGGTGGCTCTGGCAGTCACAGCTTTACTGATCATAGGTTAATGGCAACAGTTTCTCCTGGTGTTGCATATAGCTGCCCTTAAATTATTGCTTGAACAAACATTACCTTCTTGTTTACTGATCCATTTCTGTTTATGCGCTGCCTCTTCCTTTCCTTGAGGCCTGTGTTTTGGCCTGCCTCCTCCTTTCCTTGGGGGCTGTTTTATGGCCTGCCTCTTCCTTTCCTGGGGGCTGCTTTATGGTCTGCCTCTTCCTTCCCTTGGGGGCTGTTTTATGGCCTGCCTCTTCCTTTTCTTGGGGCTGTTTTATGGCCTGCCTCTTTCTTTCTTTGGGGCTGTTTTATGGCCTGCCTCTTCCTCTCCTTGGTTGCTGTTGGATGGCCTGCCTCTTCCTTTCCTTGGTTGCTGTTGGATGGCCTGCCTCTTCCTGTCCTTGGTTGCTGTTGGATGGCCTGCCTCTTCTTTTCCTTGGTTGCTGTTGGATTCTGCCTCTTCCTTTCCTTAGTTGCTGTTGGATGGCCTGCCTCTTCCTGTCCTTGGTTGCTGTTGGATGGCCTGCCTCTTCTGTCCTTGGTTGCTCTTTCATATTCCTTTCCTTGGTTGCTGTTGGATAGCCTGCCTCTTCCTTTCCTTGGTTGCTGTTGGATGGCCCTGCCTCTTCCTGTCCTTGGTTGCTGTTGGATGGCCTGCCTCTTCCTGTCCTTGGTTACTCTTTCATATTCCTTTCCTTGGTTGCTGTTGGATGGCCTGCCTCTTCCTTTCCTTGGTTGCTGTTGGATGGCCTTCCTCTTCCTTTCCTTGGTTGCTGTTGGATGGCCTTCCTCTTCCTTTCCTTGGTCGCTCTTTCATGGCCCGACTCTTCCTGTCCTTGGTCGCTCTTTCATGGCCTGCCTAATCCTTTCCTTGGTTGCTGTTGGATGGCCTGCCTCTTCCTTTCCTTGGTTGCTGTTGGATGGCCTGCCACTTCTTTTCCTTGGTCGCAATTTCATGGCCCCCCTCTTCCTGTCCTTGGTTGCTCTTTCATGGCCTGCCTATTCCTTTCCTTGGTTGCTGTTGGATGGCCTGCCTCTTCCTTTCCTTGGTTGCTGTTGGATGGCCTGCCTCTTCCCTTCCTTGGTTGCTGTTGGATGGCCTACCACTTCCTTTCCTTGGTTGCTGTTGGATGGCCTGCCTCTTCCTTTCCTTGGTTGCTGTTGGATGGCCTGCCTCTTCCTTTCCTTGGTTGCTGTTGGATGGCCCGCCTCTTCCTGTCCTTGGTCGCTCTTTCGTGGCCCGCCTCTTCCTTTCCTTGGTCGCTCTTTCGTGGCCTGCCTCTTCCTGTCCTTGGTCGCTCTTTCGTGGCCCGCCTCTTCCTGTCCTTGATCGCTCTTTCGTGGCCCGCCTCTTCCTGTCCTTGGTCGCTCTTTCGTGGCTGCCTCTTCCTGTCCTTGGTCGCTCTTTCGTGGCCCGCCTCTTCCTGTCCTTGGTCGCTCTTTCGTGGCCCGCCTCCTCCTGTCCTTGGTCGCTCTTTCGTGGCCCGCCTCTGGCTCCCCTTGGTCGCTCTTTCGTGGCCCGCCTCTGACTCCCCTTGGTCGCTGTTTCATGGCCGGCCTCTCCCTGTCCTTGGTCGCTCTTTCGTGGCCCGCCTCTGGCTCCCCTTGGTCGCTTTTTTGTGGCCCCCCTCTTCCTGTCCTTGGTCGCTCTTTCGTGGCCCGCCTGTGGCTCCCCTTGGTCGCTCTATTGTGGCTCCCCTCTTCCTGTCCTTGGTCGCTCTTTCGTGGCCCGCCTCTGGCTCCTCTTGGTCGCTCTTTCGTGGCCTGCCTCTTCCTCTCCTTGTCGCTCTTTCGTGGCCCGCCTCTGGCTCCCCTTGGTCGCTCTTTCGTGGCTCGCCTCTGGCTCCCCTTGGTCGCTCTTTCGTGGCCCGCCTCTGGCTCCCCTTGGTCGCTCTTTCGTGGCCCGCCTCTTCCTGTCCTATATCGCTCTCTCGTGGCCCGCCTCTGGCTCCCCTTGGTCGCTCTTTCGTGGCCCGCCTCTTCCTGTCCTTGGTCGCTCTATCGTGGCCCGCCTCTTCCTGTCCTTGGTCGCTCTTTCGTGGTCCGCCTCTGGCTCCCCTTGGTCGCTCTTTCGTGGCCCGCCTCTTCCTGTCCTTGGTCGCTCTTTTGTGGCCCGCCTCTTCCTGTCCTTGGTCGCTCTTTCGTGGCCCGCCTCTGGCTCCCCTTGGTTGCTCTTTCGTGGCCCGCCTCTGGCTCCCCTTGGCCGCTCTTTCATGGCCCGCCTCTCCCTTTCCTTGGTCGTTCTTTCATGGCCCACCTCTCCCTGTCCTTGGTCACTGTTTCATAGCCCGCCTCTCCCTGTCCTTGGTCGCTGTTTCATGGCCCGCCTCTCCCTTTCCTTGGTCGCTGTTTCATGACCGGCCTCTCCCTTTCATTGGTCGCTTTTTCATGGCCCGCCTCTCCCTTTCCTTGGTCGCTGTTTCATGGCCCGCCTCTCCCTTTCCTTGGTCGCTGTTTCATGGCCCTCCTCTCCCTTTCCTTGGTCGCTGTTTCATGGCCCGCCTCTCCCTTTCCTTGGTCGCTGTTTCATGGCCCTCCTCTCCCTTTCCTTGGTCGCTGTTTCATGGCCCTCCTTTCCCTTTCCTTGGTCGCTGTTTCATGGCCGCCTCTCCCTTTCCTTGGTCGCTGTTTCATGGCCCGCCTCTCCCTTTCCTTGGTCGCTGTTTCATGGCCCGCCTCTCCCTTTCCATGGTCGCTGTTTCATGGCCCGCCTCTCCCTTTCCTTGGTCGTTGTTTCATGGCCTGCCTCTCCCTTTCCTTTGGGGCTGTTTATGCACTGCCTCTTCCTTTTGGGGCTGAGAGTTAGTAGGGTGAGTAGTAATATGAGGGAAAGTAGAAGGATCAGGAATATTAAGGAAAGGAAGAGAGTTAATAGGGTGAGAAGGAATATGAGGGAAATGAGAAGGATCAGGAATAGTAAGGAAAGGAAGAGAGTTAATAGGGTGAGAAGGAATATGA
>NC_090767.1:50277218-50294718 GCF_036898095.1 Palaemon carinicauda | reverse complement strand
CCCTGTTGGCTAACCAGTGATCCTTCAGACACCACTGAAGGGATCTCTGGTGGAGATACCCAGGAGGAATGAGCTTCTCCAATTAGGATAGATGAACAGGAAGACATTCCCAGCGCCAACCTGGTAATTCTGTCTTGGACAGGAATGGTTGCAAAACTTCCCTGAACCTGGTGATGTGATCATTTGTTGAAGAGACTCTCACTGCTGCCGTGTCTATCAGCATGCCCCAAGTACTCCATCCTCTACTTGGGTATAAGATTCTACTTCTCCCCAGTTTACCTCACTCTCCATATCGTGGCAAAATATGAGGATCTGATCACGATCCTAAACCAACTACCTCTCCAAAAAGGCCAGGATCAACCAATCATTGAGATACCTCAGCGAGCATACCCATTGCAAATGGGCTCAAGCGACTACCATAGAGGACACCCAAATGAACAGCTGGGGATCCATACACAGTCCAAAGCACAAAATCTGGGTACACCGTAACATAAAGGTACAAGTGGAGATATTCTTGTGAGGGCTGATGAACAGGCACTTGAAAGTACGTGTCCTTCATGTCTACTGAAAACATAATGTCTCCCTTTCTGAAGGAAGACAGCACAGACCATACTGTCTCCTTCCTGAACTTTGTTTGGGGAAAAAACTTGTTCAGGGGAGGGAGGTCAATGACCAGCCTCCAGTACCCTTCTTCCACCAGGAGCAGTCAATGCTAAAAGCCTGGAAACTCCTCTTTAAGGACTTTAAGCACACTCTCCAACATACCTTCCACCTCTGCCTGCAAGGCCGGGCCATTCGTTGATGTTGGATGCTCAATCAGGAACTCTAATGGAACTAGAGACAGGGAGGACTGGCGGTCCTGATAGGTTATCAAGTAACAATCCTTAAGGATACGCGTTACCCAGGACACAGACTTGTGTCTCCATCAAGTCGCCAAGTAGCGAGACAGGCACTTCCCTACTCAAGGTAACTCTTTGGACAGGTCTTTTTCTCTTTTTAGCCACCAACAGGGGACCATGGCTCTCGAAGCCGGCACTTTACCTGCCTGGTAAGGAGCTACCTTACTCAACTTATCCACCTTCTTGGGCTCAAAGGTCAACTACTAAGATCCCTGGGAGTGGGGGAACCACCATGCCCTTCAGCACAGGTGTCGTTGGGAATATTTGACACACTTACAATTGCCTAGGGTGTCCCAGTAGAGCAGTAGCTTTAGCTACCAACTCCCTCAAAGTCATGATGGGCCAACCTGAAGGACTTAAGGAAGCCCAACGGCCTGCAAAGTCAAGGGCAAAGAGCATTCAAGGAGTACTTCTAACGCTACGGATTCCCCACGCTACAATGAATTATGGTTTGTGTGAAAAAAAAAATCCCCATTTTCAAAGTTAGAAAAAATACCTAACAAATTATTAGTTTTATTTATGTTTCAGTATTTTCGTTAACCCTCATGTGCCCCCCACCCCCTCAAAATGACTTGATCTGTTATTGTCTCTGTTAACAGGTAATGATAGCAAGACCCTACCCCACGTAGGGAGACAAGTAGAGGTACTGGAATAGGAGTAACATAGCATAAACCTGCACCTGTTTACGTTGCTGGTCAGCCTGGTGAAGACTGTTAAAAGCAGGTTTGCTTGGAGATTCTAGTTGGAATTACAATCAAGTAGAGTAGCATTCTGCTGACATTTGACTGTTCACAAGTGTGAAGGATTTGATAAAAACTGTTGTGAATTAGCCCAGACAGTAGAAAGCGGGAATTAATCTATATCAGACATGCTCTGTGTATCCTGTTGTTTGAGTGATGTGAGCATTCCTCTACTGTGAACTTGGTATTGTGATCCAGTAATGAATAGATTTTTTTTCCCTTGGTATCAGTTCTTTCCTTTATTTTTTTTTCCTCCACTAATGTTCAGTACTTGAATAACCTCAAAACGGCTTACCTTTGAATAATATTAAGCAACTAGTTCTAGCTGGGTCCCCTTGCCCAATAAAAAATCAATCGGTGGTGCCCAGTGCCCATTCCTCTTGACCTGTTACCCATATTTTGGGGTATTCCACCGTTTTACCTTTTAGTGTAGTAAATGTTGTAGTGTGGTCGGCATTCTGACACTAGGAAGTTTGCGTGCTACATCTGGCCATAGTCCGCAAACCACTACAATGCACCAGTGAAACAAGAAAAGCTCTGAGGACTACAAGCCCCTGTAACATATTCCCCGGGGATAGATCCAGGGACGAATGCACACAGGTGGCAGCAGTGATCGCACTCCTCAAAGAGAGAACAGCAGCAATAGAATTCATCGGAATCTTCTTGGGCGTTGCCCAGTCCGACCCCGTCAAACGCTTCGCATACTTCTTCCCCTTCAGAAAGTACGCCTGCCAATGCACAGGAGGCCATAACCTACACTCAGCTCATTGAGATGCCTGCAAAGAGTCATGCCTCCTACAAGAAGCACAGAGGGAGTGGGGATCTACAGCTGGATTAACCATTAACCAGTTGCAAAGTCTATCCTCCCTCAAGGAAACATGAACTCCTTGCTTCAATTTCATGAAAAGAGAAAAATATTAATACATTTGACAGCTGCTGTCTGTACTTGTGTTCAAAATAGCAGCAAAATCAAAAGTAAAGATTCTATGACTGGATAACTGTTTGCTTTCCAACTTTAATGACCAACTCCAGCTGAGGCTGAATCAATCTCGCAATCAAAGAACGAGGAACAAACAAATTGTTCTCTTGTGCTTAGCCACATGCCTCTATTCTATGCTTGAATTACTGTATTAGCAGACTCAGGAAGAGGAAATAATGGTACAGGGAGAGAAACAGTAAGAGTGATGCAATGCTATTTCTATCATTGCAGTGAAAAAGTCATAACGGAAAAGGACAAACTTGAATTTCCCCTTCTAAGGATCATCCTGGCACAGAAAGACAGATATAGGAAACCTTCCAACAGAGTGTCTAAGGAATTTCATTTTTCCTCAGTTAAATTGACATAATCATCACCATAACGAGGGAAGGGACTGCGTGAGTAAAGCCGTCCAACAGGACAGAAGCAGATTATTAGCAGACTGTGAGGGTAACTATCACACAGTTATCCTAATTGGGATGGAGTCTGCGTATCCTGCATCTTTCACAAAAACATTCGCATACATTGATCTCGACAAAACCATCATATAAAAGAAAACCAAAATCATAAGAGTTAGATGAAAATGGCGGAAATAATTCTGTACTCTCTGGTGGCTGGAAACAAAATGGCTACTCATTTGCCTCCCCAGCATCGGTCAATAACTAACGACAACTCGCTATAAATTCCATCAACCGAGTTCCAACCTAGATGAAAAACTATGCGCACATCAAGGTACGAGGATTTGTCTTTGCATACGAACAATGAGGTTTAAGCATCAGACTTTCTTAATAAGGAAATACATTTAGAAACTAAGTCACATTATCATGATAAAAGCCAGAGAGACTATTGTGCACCTACCTCCCTTTTTCCCAGCAGAGCCAAGTAAGATTAGGTTTAGAGACTAAACCTTATTTAGTTTACTCTATAAACCTTGCCTATCGTTATGTAGAAAGGCCACAGTCTGTTGTAAACTATTATTATCATTAATTACTAATTGTTGTTATTATCATTAATTATGAATTATTATTAATTACTAGTCATTATTATTAATTATTATTATTAATAATTAGTCAGTTTCATTAATTATATCAATTACAAATTATTATTAATTACTAATTATTATTATTATTATTATTATTATTATTATTATTATTATTATCATTAATTACTAATTATTATTATTATAATTATTATTATTATTTTTATTATTATTATTATTATTGAATAATTATTATTATTCATTATCATTTACCAGTTATTATTATTATTATTATTGAATAATTATTATTATTCATTATCATTTACCAATTATTATTATTAATTACTAATTGCTATCATTAATTATTATTAATTACTAACTATTATCAAATATTATCTTTATTCACTATTATTATTAATAACTAATTATTATTTATTATTATTAACTATTTTCTTTATTAATATTTTCATTACTATTCATCATAATTTATCTTTATCATTTATAATTATTATTACCATTATTATTACTATTTTTATTTTTACTATAGCTATTACTAGTACAGTACCATTACAACTATTATCATTTATTATTATTAATATAACTATAACTATTAGAGTACTATTACTATTTAAGTAATATCACTATTACATCATCATCATCCTGATTATTATTATTATTATTATTATTATTATTATTGTTATTATTATTATTATTATTATTATTATTATTATTATTATCATCATCCTCTAGGCACAAGCAATAACTATGCCCTACAATTAAATATTCCAAATGAAACTTGAAAGTTTACCAAAACACCAAAACAAACAAAAACAGGAATAAATTTCCATGGAATCCATTTTCAAGGAGATAATTACTGGAACTAATCATTCAGCCATTGTCCTTTCAATGCTTTACACTTATCCTAGCAAAACCAAACATTATAATAACACTTTCCTTCCTAACCTAACCGGTAAATTTGTATTGTATTACAGGGTGTGATTTCGAACAGAAAATATATGTTTTCCTATAGTAAGTAACGTGATTTAACCGAATTTGACCTTCATTTCAACCGCAAACAAACAGATCAACCAATTCGGCTAACTTTAAGTTGTCAAATTGGTTGATGTTATTACGGATGAAATGAAGGTGAAAACCGGTTAAATCACGATATTTCCTACAGGAAAACATATATTTTCTGTTAAAATAGTTAAATATAAACAATGTTGTCATATATGATGGGTTAAAATATTTAGATATAAACACTAGTTCAACCGCGACACTTCCCTTACGGATGTGATGCGAACAATAACATTAGCAACGTTACCAATGATACAGTGTTACCGACGATGGAGAATGTCAACGGTACGATGGCATTACTAGCGATAGCAATGCTAGATATTTGCATACGTATTTCAAATATTTTTTCCATATAAGTTTTTACACAATACTGTATATAAAAAGTACAAAAAGAGCACAGAACCTAACAAACCCCCCTAACCTAACCTAGTAGTATGATAGGTCATAAACCTCACGTAATTTACTGAGAACGGTAAAATTCTCCATGTTACGAATGATACACAGCGGTTACCAACGGTACGGTGACATTACTAGCGATAGTAATGCTAGATCTTTCCATACGTATTTTAAATAATTTTCCGTTATAAGTTTTACACAATATATAAAAAGTACAAAAAGGGCACAGAACCTAACAAACCCACCTAACGTAACATAGGAGTTCCCCCAGTCACAGAACACATATAATGACTATTGAGGAATGACTTACCTTTTTTGCAATTAATATTATCCTCCATGGGGGTAGACGCCTTTTTCCCAAAAAATGTACCTTTATAATAAGTAACGGTATAACCACAACGACTTTTCTTTTTGGTTATAAGGATGATGGTTTCGGTATTACAATAAGATACGTGAATGTCTTTTTGGTAAGATAGGAGGGAAACGGCACTTGGGGCACTGTAAGGGTTAAGGAATTACGTTGTGTGATTTCAGGAAATTATCAACATTGGCTGAAGATTAATAAAAATCACAATGGAATTTAGCAAATGATTTTAGGTACGGAATACTGAAGCCGTTACAAGTACTGTATCTGTAACCTCCTCCATCGCAAAATACGAAAAAATAAACCTCACTTGAAATGACGGACACCTTACTAGGACAAAGGTTACAAGGGAAAAGGATTTGGTATAAACAGACCACTTAAAGAGACAAAGGAAGGGGGTAGGGAAATATCAGTTGACAACCCCCTTGTGTAAACTTTGAATAGTATCTGTTCATGATTGGTCAACAGAAAAACAACGGAGTGTAGGCTAGACGGTAAAACATGAATGAACTGTATAGGGAAACTAGTCCAGAGAAAGTATTCATGTATGATAAATAACATTGAATGGGAATATAAAATGAGATGATTTTAAAAGGATTAGGATAATAAAACGAGTAATAGGTAGGGGAAAAGCTTCTGCGCAGGGGGCAGGGGTTTCTGCGCAGGATGAAACAGGGTTGCCAGGTTTTCCGATCTCGAATTGGAGCAATACCCCTGCCCCCCCCCCCCCCCCCTAAGGCGGACCCCAGACTTTTGCTAACTGGGAAAAATTCGAAGCAACTATGAGAGAATGGGCTCTGGAATACATTAAAAAATCCTCACAATGATATCTCCACCCTATCACTCGATTTCAACAAACAACTAAACGCAGCCGCAAGTGTTTCCAGGTCTCAGAAAAACCACCCTGAGAGGGAAACACGCTGACGCCTGGTACTATAACAGCCGCATCAAAGAACAAAAGCAACTAAGCTACCTCAAAAACTTTAGAAGCAACACATCAAGATCCTCCATATCGAGAGAGAGAGAGAGAGAGAGAGAGAGAGAGAGAGAGAGAGAGAGGGGGGGGGGCTATTAAGAAGAAGGTGAGTTATGTAAACAAACAATATGGAGGACATCACTTGGGGTCACTTTGATGTCAGATGGGAGACGAAGGTGACTAAAACACATCAAGGGAAACTGACTGGAAGCTTTGATGGGTTTGGGGAGAGGACATTGATGTTATTGTTTTCTTTTTCGTGATAGACTATGTGAGAGAGAGAGAGAGAGAGAGAGAGAGAGAGAGAGAGAGAGAGAGAGAGAGAATTTATACTAATTAAAAAAAGACTGATATACCAATAGAAGACGCTGATGTTACGCTTGATAATCCTTGTCTAACTCCTTCTTTAGATTCCTTGTCCAGTGACGTCATCCAAAACAAATCGTCTGAGTGAAGTTCTTAAACTGCTTCCTCAGACCTAACGAAAGTTTTATTTATATAAAGTTTTGCGATGATTTTACGCGATTTAGTGTAGTGCATTTATCTATGAGACTTCATTCATTCATTGGTGAGTAGTTTTGAGATGTATTTGACTTGGTAAAATGCTTTAAAACATTATGGACATATATGTCGATGTGGGCTTTCTTAGGATAGCCTACGATGTTACTGGACATGGTTTAGGCTACAGAATAATTCTATATATAAACTTAACGTGTTTCAACAAAGAATTAGATCATGACCTCTTAATTAAAGGTAAAAGGTAGTTGGTTTCAGTTCCGGTTCCATCAGAATAGATGCTCACCAGAACGTTAGCCGGGCAAGCCCAACCCCCCCACTGTGGTGCCCTACCACAGCAGTAGCCTCCCCAGTAAACAGCTTAAACTCACGGTCCTGGTCGGGGATCGATCTCTTGCCACGCGAATGCGAGGCAAACGCGTTACCACTGTACGTTGGTTTTTTTTCCTTAGTCTTCCAGTTTTAAGTTTGTATTCTGGCCTTGGTGGGTTTTTGAAATAAGAAAAAAGTTTTTTGTTAATGTTTGCCCACCTCCTTTTCCTGATGAGCAAACACATGGTGCACTAGGTTAGGTTTAGGTTTTATTGTAGTGTATTACAGGCAATGTAACCTAGGAAAAAACTACTTTTTCTTATAGAAAAAATTACGCTATCTTCGAACATGACACTCGTTCCCGTCGCAAATGAATAGTTTCAGAAATATATATACATCTATATCCTACGATAATAATGGGGGACCCCCAGTGGGAACTCGGGGTTTTGGGTGGGGGAAAACATACTGGGGAAACGATATAATCGTAAGACAAGCCTTTTCTTCTCTATACATTAACTTCTTGAATGTATAATAATCGGAGGATAATACAAACCTGTATATCTGAATAAACTTTGGAGGCGCCGTTACAAAGATTGTCTCATGAAAAAATACAGTAACCAGTGCTGCCAACGTCTGATGTAGATCAAATGTTGGCTTTCCATGCTATCATTAGCACCCGGTACGTTCGTTCGTTCGTGCATACCAGTTTCGTCCTAGGGTTGCCAGGTTGGCCTTTTTCGGGCCAAAAAAAACCCTCAAAATTTTTCTTTTTTTCTTTTTGGTCCTAGATACCCAAATTTGGCCTTTTTTGGTCCTAGATACCCACATTTGGCCTTTTTGAAATTGGTTAGCCTTAAATGCTATATTTTTGTTCTTTTCTACTGTTAGGTTGGCCTTTTAAAGATGCAGTTGATCAGATGTTGTAGTTTCAAGTGCTATTGTATTTTATTTTGTTGTTGCTGTTGGTTGTTGCTATCATTGTTATTTTTAAGGTTTCAGTGTTGTTTCTACTGTTGTTTTAGTGCATTTTTGTTTTTTTTTCTACTGTTGTTGTTTTCAGTGTTGTTTTTACTGTTGTTTTCAGTGTTTTATGGAGGTGTTTTCAAAGTTGTTTTCAGTGTTTTTTTCTAGTGTTGTTGTTTTCAGTCTTATTTGGTGTTGTTTCAACTGTTGTTTCTACTGTTGTTGTTTTCAGGGTTTTTTGGTGTTGTTTCTACTGTTGTTGTTTTCAGGGTTGTTCCTACTGTTGTTGTTTTTGGTGTTTTTGGTATTGTTTCTACTGTTGTTGTTTTTGGTGTTGTTCCTACTGTTGTTGTTTTTGTGTTGTTTTTCAGGGTTATTTTCAGTGTTTTTGGTGTTGTTTCTACTGTTGTTTTCAGTGTTTTTATGGAGGTGTTTTCAAAGTTGTTTTCAGTGTTTTTTTTCTAGTGTTGTTTTCAGTCTTATTTGGTGTTGTTTTAACTGTTGTTTCTACTGTTGTTGTTTTCAGGGTTTTTTTGGTGTTGTTTCTACTGTTGTTGTTTTCAGGGTTGTTCCTACTGTTGTTGTTTTCGGTATTTTTGGTGTTGTTTCTACTGTTGTTGTTTTTGGTGTTGTTCCTACTGTTGTTGTTTTTGTGTCGTTTTTCAGGGTTGTTTTCAGTGTTTTTGGTGTTGTTTCTACTGTTGTTTTCAGTGTTTTATGGAGGTGTTTTCAAAGTTGTTTTCAGTTTTTTTTTTCTAGTGTTGTTGTTTTCAGTCTTATTTGGTGTTGTTTCAACTGTTGTTTCTACTGTTGTTGTTTTCAGGGTTTTTTTGGTGTTGTTTTCTACTGTTGTTGTTTTCAGGGTTGTTTCTACTGTTGTTTTCAGTGTTTTGGTGTGGTTTTCTACTGTTGTTGTTTTCAGGGTTGTTTCTACTGTTGTTGTTTTCAGTGTTTTTCTGGTGTTGTTACTAATGTTGTTGTTTTCAGGGTTGTTTCTACTGATGTTGTTTTCAGTGTTTTTGGTGTGGTTTCTACTGTTGTTGTTTTCAGGGTTGTTCCTACTGTTGTTTGTTTTTCGGTGTTTATGGTGTTGTTTTTACTGTTGTTGTTTTTGGTGTTGTTCCTACTGTTGTTGTTTTTGTGTTTGTTTTCAGGGTTTGTTTTCAGTGTTTTTGGTGTTGTTTTCAGTGTTTTTTGGTGTTGTTTTACTGTTGTTTTCAGGGTTGTTTCTACTGTTGTTATTTTCAGTGTTTCTTGGTGTTGTTTCTACTGTTGTTATTTTCAGGGTTATTTCTACTGTTGTTGTTTTCAGTGTTTCTTGGTGTTGTTTTACTGTTATTGTTTTCAGGGTTGTTTCTACTGTTGTTTTTCAGTGTTTTTTGGTGTTGTTTTCTACTGTTGTTATTTTCAGTGTTTTTGGTGTTGTTTCTACTGTTGTTATTTTCAGTGTTTTAGCGCTGTTTCTACTGTTGTTATTTTCAGTGTTTTTGGTGTTGTTTCTACTGTTGTTATTTTCGGTGTTTTTTAGCGTTGTTTCTGTTATTTTCAGTGTTGTTTCTACTGTTGTTATTTTCAGTGTTTTTTTGTGCTGTTTCTACTGTTGTTATTTTAAGTGTTTTTTAGTGTTGTTTCTGTTATTTTCAGTGTTGTTTTCTACTGTTGATGTTTTCAGTGTTTTTTGGTGTTATACCTACTGCTGTTGTTTTCAGTGTTGTTTCTACTGTTGTTGTTTCAGGGTTGTTTTAATGCTGTTGTTTTCAGTGTTTTTGGTGTTGTTTCACATGTTGTTGTTTTCAGTGTTTTTGGTGTTTTTTCTACTGTTGTTATTTTCAGTGTTTTTGGTGTTGTTTCTACTGTTGTTATTTTCAGTGTGTTTGGTGTTGTTTCTGTTATTTTCAGTGTTGTTTCTACTGTTGTTGTTTTCAGTATTTTTTGGAGTTGTTTCTACTGTTGTTATTTTCGGTGTTTTTTGTTTTGTTTCTGTTATTTTCAGTGTTGTTTCTACTGTTGTTGTTTTCAGTGTTTTTGGTGTTACACCTACTGCTGTTGTTTTCAGTGTTGTTTCTACTGTGGTTGTTTTCAGGGTTGTTTTAATGCTGTTGTTTTCAGTGTTTTTTGGTGTTGTTTCTACCGTTGTTGTTTTTCAGTGTTTTTGGTGTTGTTTCTACTGTTGTTATTTTCAGTGTTTTTTGGTGTTGTTTTCTACTGTTGTTATTTTCAGTGTTTTAGTGTTGTTTCTGTTATTTTCAGTGTTGTTTCTACTGTTGTTGTTTTCAGTATTTTTGGAGTTGTTTCTACTGTTGCTATTTTCGGTGTTTTTAGTGTTGTTTCTGTTATTTTCAGTGTTGTTTCTACTGTTGATGTTTTCAGTGTTTTTGGTGTTATACCTACTGCTGTTGTTTTCAGTGTTGTTCCTACTGTGGTCTTTTTCAGGGTTGTTTTTCAGTGTTTTTTGGTGTTGTTTCTACTGTTGTTATTTTCAGTGTTGTTTCTACTGTTGTTATTTTCAGTATTTTTAGTGTTGTTTATGTTATTTTTCAGTGTGGTTTCTACTGTTGTTGTTTTCAGTATTTTTGGAGTTGTTTCTACTGTTATTATTTTCGGTGTTTTGGGTGTTGTTTCTACTGTTGTTATTTTCAGTGTTTTTAGTGTTGTTTCTGTTATTTTCAGTGTTGTTTCTACTGTTGTTATTTTCGGTGTTTTTGGTGTTGCTTCTACTGTTGTTATTTTCAGTGTTTTTAGTGTTGTTTCTGTTATTTTCAGTGTTGTTTCTACTGTTGTTATTTTCGGTGTTTTTTGGTTTTGTTTCTACTGTTGTTATTTTCGGTGTTTTTTGGTTTTGTTTCTACTGTTGTTATTTTCAGTGTTGTTTTTCTACTGTTGATGTTTTCAGTGTTTTTGGTGTTATACCTACTGCTGTTGTTTACAGTATTGTTTCTACTGTTGTTGTTTTCAGGGTTGTTTTAATGCTGTTGTTTTCAGTGTTTTTGGTGTTGTTTCTACTATTGTTGTTTTCAGTGTTTTTTGGTGTTGTTTCTACTGTTGTTATTTTCAGTGTTTTTGGTGTTGTTTCTACTGTTGTTATTTTCAGTGTTTTTAGTGTTGTTTCTGTTTTTCTCAGTGTTGTTTCTACTGTTGTTGTTTTCAGTATTTTTGGAGTTGTTTCTACTGTTGTTATTTTTTGGTGTTTTTTGGTGTTGTTTCTACTGTTGTTTATTTTCAGTGTTTTTTAGTGTTGTTTCTGTTATTTTCAGTGTTGTTTTTACTGTTGATGTTTTCAGTGTTTTTGGTGTTATACCTACTGCTGTTGTTTTCAGTGTTGTTTCTACTGTTGTTATTTTCAGTGTTTCTTGGTGGTTGTTTCTACTGTTGTTGTTTTCAGTGTTTCTTGGTGTTCTTTCCACAGTTGTTGTTTTCAGTGTTTTTAGGATTCCTTTTCTGTCTCTGTCGTTTCTAATCCCGTTCAGGATAGCCGTCTTCAAGCCCGAGGTTCGGATCATCTACCAAAGGACTTTTATAGCGACAGGAAGACTTGAAGGCCTCAAGTCATGGATAATGAAGGCCGTCAAACGACCATCTCTTATATAACCCTCTGTTTTGACAATGGGGGGTCTCTGTAGCAATCAACATAGTATAAGGAAGCATTAGAAACAACATCATCAACAACAACAACAAAAAAGAAATCTCTGTGAAAATCCTGTGGAAAGGAAGAAGTTGAAATCCTGGTCTCACGTGTGACGCTGATTTGCCCTGAATTATTGATAGACTTTTAGGGAGAAGAAGAAGATTTTGTTTACATCTGCTGGAGGAGAGAAGTTCTTCTTCCTGGTCACACTTGTAGAAGAATACACCTCTCTCTTTCTCTCTCTCTCTCTCTCTCTCTCCTCTCTCTCTCTCTCTCTCTCTCTTTCTCTCTCTCCTCTCTCTCTCTCTCTCTCTCTCTCTCTCTAGGAGTAAATACTTTTAAAAAGTGTCCTACTTTATTTCTCTCATGTCATAATGGAGCGATCCTGACTTCACCTCTGTTGGATTAGTAGTTTGTTCAAGAGAGAGAGAGAGAGAGAGAGAGAGAGAGAGAGAGAGAGAGAGAGAGACTGCCTGCCTGAAGGCATTTGAGACAGACAGACAGATAGACATCACAATAGGTTTCAACATATTCTATTGCGAGAAAGATTCCTCGTTTTATGAAGACAAAAGAAATAAATCAAGTCTTTTCTGAATTTCACAAAACACTGAAAAATGGGGTTTTTCGGGTTTTTCCTCTTTTTGGTTTTCCTGAAAAGAGGATGGGTTGAAGTTTCCTCTTCTTATGTTTTGGAGAATGTAGCAATTTGGATATATATATATATATATATATATATACATATATATATATATATATATAGATAGATAGATAGATAGATAGATAGATAGATAGATAGATAATACATACATATATATATATATATATGTGTGTATATATATATATATATATATATATGTATGCCTTACTTATAACTGTAATGTAAGAGTATACCATGTTTCTTCAAAAAAGGCCCCTTAAAGGAATAAAGGAAATATAAATAATCACTATATATATTTCGACCAATGCATATTGGCCCTCTTCTATATACACCTTGAAGAGAGTCCGATGTTGTCCTTATTGCTTCCAACGTTCTCTGAAGAGTTTGAAAGGTAAACCTCAGAATAGAACCTTTCTTTTTATGAAGGTTCAAATGAAAAGTTCAAAGTTAAGATTCTCAAAGTTCAAAGGTGAATCAAAATGTTAAATTTAACTTATTTTTTATGGTTGTCATTTATGCCAACATTAAAAAATTATTAATTGCAAAAATGTTGTTTGATAATTATATAATTTGAAAATGTAATTAAAAAATCGTCTGAAGAATTATGGGAAAATTCTCAGCTTCTGTGAAATTGAAGGTTTTTTTTCTTAGTTGATTAAAAGTTGATAATTGTGTTTTTGATTCCAATTTACAAAATGGAATTAAAAATCAGCATCATTAATTAATAATAATCTTTTAATTATATTAAACCTGACAGGTTATTGATAAGCTTTTGGAATAAAAATGAGAGAGAGAGAGAGAGAGAGAGAGAGAGAGAGAGAGGGGGGGGGAAGTTACTGACACCAAATTTACATATCATTAAGTGAGACACCTGCTTTTCAAGTCAGTCTCTCTCTCTCTCTCTCTCTCTCTCTCTCTCTCTCTCTCTCTCTCTCTGAAGATTAATATATCCTGTCCCATCTCCCGACATCTCTTCACCAGCATCCGGGACCTTCAATAATCATATCCTCAACAGACAGACAGACAGACAGAGAAAAAAAGCAGTACCTGAACTTGTTGTTTGAGTTTTTTTTACTTTACTAACTTCAATATTTCAACTGATTTATAAATGAATGGTTGAATAGTATAAATATAATACTCATAATTCGAGAGGGATCATAGGTACTTTTCTAGATATATAAGTATATATTGATACAGCTCTTGATACCCTATATTATTATTATTATTACTTGCTAAGCTACAACCCTAGTTGGAAAAGCAGAATGCTATAAGCCCCCAACAGGGAAAATAGCCCAGTGAGGAAAGGAAAGAAGGAAAAATAAAATATTTTAAGAACAGTAACAACATTAAAATAAATATTTCCTGTATAAACTATTAAAACTTTAACAAAACAAGAGAAAGAGAAATAGAATAGTGTGCCTGAGTGTACCCTCAAGAAAGAGAACTCTAACCCGAGACAGTGGAAAGACCATGGTACAGAGGCTATGGCACTACCCAAGACTAGAGAACAATGGTTTGATTTTGGAGTGTCCTTCTCCTAGAAGAGCCCGCTTACCATAGCTAAAGAATCTCTTCTACCCTTACCAAGAGGAAAGTAGCCACTGAACAATTACAGTGCAGTAGTTTAACCCCTTGAGCGAAAAAGAATTGTCAAATGACAAGTAGTCTGTGACAAACCTCATCTTTATGTTCATTTAGTGGTATAAGATGAGCGTAAACATCACTTGTTTCAGTTGGGTTAATTTTTTTGTGAAGCACTAGAGCTTCCATTATCCTCTGTCACAGTACAACAGAGTAGCTTTTATTGTCACTTTAAAACCGTACAACTTTTACGAGACCAAATAGGTTAATCTTTGTTTCAATTCTATCTGATAATTCCTCCCAGAGAATTAATTCACCTTTTATATCAAATTACTCATCTTGACAATGACCATAATAATGTTATCTTGAGTTGTTGTTTTTTGGGAGTTATCACAGATTATAATAGGTGTTATAAAAGGGAGGGACCAAAGCTTTGAATTCAGCTGTGTTATCTACTATTTTTATACACGGCTTATATATCATTGTGGAACATATATACATGTGTGTGATGTCAGTCTGTAGGGATTTGTCCTGCTTGATAGGGTAATGTCACTGTACCTTGCCTCTGCCATTCATGATCTGCCTTTAAACCTTTAAGGGACTAGACTGATTTTAGGATTCTTCAATAATTCTTAAATTGATTTAATTTATTTTTAGTCTTTTGAAGGATGTCAGATCATTTTTTTCAGAACCTTTTAGGATATTAAAAAGAGCTAAAATGCTACAGTCTAGATAAATATAAGTATATAATGATTTGAATTTAAATCCAAATATAATAGAATTAATCTGATATTGGAGAAATCGCCCCACACATGATCAGTCTCCGAACTGAAACCTCAGAGAATCGAAATCCCAAATCTTCTTCATCTCTTGAAATGAGGAGCTTCATCATCAAAGAGATGTTCTCTCACTTATCAATAAACCAAAATGAAGCATTTATCATTGATTATTGGTTATTGGACATGATGTCATTCTCTGGCTCCCCCAGTTAATTAACCTTTGGTGCAGATATAATAAGCGTTGGTTGGTTCTGTCTGTCTGTCTGTCTGTCAGTCTCTCTCTCTCTCTCTCTCTCTCTCTCTCTCTCTCTCGCTCTCTCTCTGTGTCTCAAGGCTGCAAAGATAAGACTGCTGTCGTCTGTCGGTGTTGCCAAGTGTGCATGCGCAGTCATCCTCTGTTTGTTTACATTTGGTGGGAAACTCTTCTTCTTCTTAGAATTATAGTTGTGTCTCCATGCTTCTATCTCGAAGGGGATCTCTCTCTCTCTCTCTCTCTCTCTCTCTCTCTCTCTCTCTCCATATAGACTAAGAATCCCTGTCTGACTAACAAATGGTTAAAAAATTTAAGATTCTCGCCTAACCTGTGATTGATTCCACTAGAATGAATAATGCTCTTGGTTGGTAGATAACTGTTGTGGGTCACAGTCACGTAAAGGAGGCCATGGGTGTAGCAACCTCATCCCATAAAAGACTTGCATTCGACGTTAAAACTCATCATGTAAAAGGGATTAAGGTAAAGCAATTGGTTCACATTTACAAGGTCATGGGGTCAATTTATCTGGCTTCTGACCAGTCTAACTGGCTCTCAGTGTTTCTTAGAGAGAGAGAGAGAGAGAGAGAGAGAGAGAGAGAGAGAGAGAGAGGAATCTATATTTCCGTAGCTTTAAATCCAATCCGTCACATTTCCCGAGATACCTATTTTCCACTTGGATTAACTCAGCCCCAAATTTCATAGTCAAAGTTTTTATCAAAATTAAATTATTCTGAAAAGAACTACATATTCCAGTCTTGAATATATTCACATAATTCATCAATTGCATATTGCGATATACGGCAGGAGTACTGTAAGCACAATGTGGTGGGCCAAGTGCCAACAAAATTATGCTAATTTGGGTGATAGATTCCGACACCAGATGTCACTGAAGGTGATGCCTCTCTCTCTCTCTCTCTCTCTCTCTCTCTCTCTCTCTCTCTTTCAGAAACAACATTTTTCCTCTTCATTAATATTCAAGACGGTGGTAATTATACATTATTATTCTATTTATATATATGTATGTATATATATTTATGTATATATATATAAATATATGTATATATATATATATATATATATATTATATATATATGTATATATATATATATATATATGTATATATATATATATATATATATACATATATTTATATATATATACATAAATATATATACATACATATATATATATATATATATATACATACATATATATATATATATATATAATATATATATATATATATATACATATATATATATAAAAATAAATATATATATATATATATATATAATACAGTATATGTATTCATATATATATATATATATATATACATATATATACATATATAATATATACACATATATAAAATATTATGTACTATGGCTTTTCATTGTCTTGGTGTAGAGTTCTCTTGCTTGAGGGTACACTCGGGCACAGTATAATGTCTTATTTCTCTTTTTTATAGTTTATATATGAAAGATTCATTCTAATGTTACTATTCTTATAATATTTCATTTGAATTGTTAATTACCTTTCTTGTAGTTTATTTTATTTCCCTTTTTCCTCTCCTCACTGTGCTATTTTCCCTCTTGTAGCCCTTGTATCTGAATTGGCTAAATTATAGCATATGTGGCCTCTCATTAACCAAAGATAATTTCCTTACTCTTAACTGAACACGCAGTCGCTCACGTCATAGTATCTCTCTCTCTCTCTCTCTCTCTCTCTCTCTCTCTCTCTCTCTCTCTTTCTACAGACAATAAGTCAACAACAACAACAACAAATGATATTATTATCATTAATAGCTAAACCACAACGCTTGTTGGAAAAGCAGGAAGGTATAAGCCCAAGGGCTCCAGCACGGAAAATAGCCAAGTGAGGAAAGGAAAGAAGGAAACCAATAGAATAGCGTGCCCGAGGGTAAGAGCAAGAGAACTCTAACCCAAGACAATGGAAGACCATGGTACAGAGGCTATTACACTACCCAAGAATAGGAGGACACTCCAAAATCAAACCATTGTTCTCTAGTCTTGGGTAGTGCCATAGCCTCTGTACCGTGGTCTTCCACTGTCTTTGGTTAGAGTTTTCTTGCTTGAGGGTACAAACGGGTATGCTATTCTATCTTGTTTCTCTTCCTCTTGTTTTTATTATAAGTTTTTATAATTTATTTATGAAAGATGCAATTCAATGTTGCTGTTCTTCAACTATTTTATTTTGATAGCTCATTACTTCTCTTGTAGTATATTTTCTTGTTTCCTTTCCCCACTGGGCTATTTTTCCCTGTTGGAGCCCTTAGGCTTATAGCATCCTGTTTTTCCAACTAGGGTTGTAGCTTAGCAAGTAATAATAACAACAACAACAACAACAACAACAACAACAATAATAATACTAACAATAATATTGATA